>NC_058080.1:382234240-382534240 GCF_014858855.1 Bufo gargarizans | reverse complement strand
AACAAAATTAGCAGTTGTTCGTGTGCCCAAGAGTCTCCTGCCATATACCCAGAATGGCATATTTTCGTGGAATAAGCTCCCAAATGTGTTTTTAAGCCCTCTGTTCACACTTGGTTTGTGAATTCCATTTATAACAGAACATATTGCTGGATTGACTGACAGTGGGGTCTGTTCATTTCCATTGTGATGTTCTTTATTTTGATGGGAAGAATAAAGTTGCATGAAGAGCTTTGCCTTCTGTCAAATCTACCTGGAATGCTGACGGAGGCTCCAAATAACGAAATCAGAGCCTAAAGACTTATGTAACCTAAGCTGGTGTTTGTAGGTATATAGGACAATATACTAAGAAAGTAACCATCAGACACGTGACACCGATGACATTTGGGAAGGTGTCCAAAGCAAGTCTCTAGAAAGAACCCAATTTGGGCATTCCTATTTTATTTCTTGTAAGAATCACAGTTTTTTTTGTAGTTGCGTAGCACAGACCCATTAAGAAGACCAGAAAAGTGTGTCAATCTGCAGTTTTGTAAAACATACAGGTTTTTCCTTTCCAAAGCTGTGAGACAGGGGTCAGATATTTTTATAAGATGCAGTCTATTCCCCTCCACCAGCTGCTGATTGAGTTTTCTCTCTATGTACCGTAATAGGGAGAAAGCTGTCCATCAGTGGCTGGAGGGCAGGAAGCCTGCATCTCATGAATACCAAGAATTCCTGCTCTCGTGTCTGTTCTGATGTCTGTCACTACTTTATGCTACCATCAGAGAAGGCAACATAAAGGGTTGTATATATCCCTTTAATTACAATAATTCTACAATTTTGTGTCTGCAGTTCTCTGTATATGTTACTTCCTTCTGTCGGAGCCCTGCTTATTGCTAATCCATAGACAGTAGAAGAGGGAACATATATATATGTAACCACATAGACAAATATATCTGCATAGTTCCTATATACACTAAAGGGGAGGATACTTTCACAAAGACTTTTTGCAAAGTTGTTTCATCTTTTATTTTGCAAACGTGCCCAGAGGCTTTACTATGTTATTGACCATGGATTTTGGAGAGATTAACCTATGCACTACCAACATCTATGTGTATCTATCCCAAATGTTTAAAATGAAATGTATATTTATAGTGTACAGTGTCCATGAAAGGGTATTCACACCATTTGGGCTTTTAATGTATTAAAATGAAACCACAGCAGTTTTAATTGTGAAGCTAGGGGGGTAATAGGTGCAATAAAACAGAGAAAGACAAAAAAAAAAAAAAAAACTACTGCTAATTACAAAAAGTATAACTTGGAAATGTCTAGTTTCCAGTAAGGGGACCACAAAAATAAAGCTGAATGTACAGATGAAAGAGCAACATGTCCAAATCTCAGTTCAACTGAGAATTTGAGGCTGGACATGACATACTGTACTCTCACAGACCCTATGCAAACACGTTCCTAACAAGAACAGGAAACTTTCCAGTGCAATGAATGCTATAGAGCCTCTACTAATAACAGGAGTCACATAGTTAAACACAACACAATTGAAGCATAATAATGGCAATGGAAAAATATCTCTTTGTAGAGATTCTCTTTAGTTTTTATTTAATGAGTCTTTTTGGTCGATCAGTGTCAAAAATACATAATTAAAGGGCAGGCTCAGACTGGCCCACCAGAGTACAGGTAAATCCCCAGATGGTACCTGAGGAACAGTGGGCCCTGAGTCTCCTACCCTCTGCACACCTGTACCCAGGCTAGTACCCAGGTAGCTGAGACAGCTTCTGTGTGGGCAGGAAACATTTGCATGTAGCTGTACAGTGGGCCCATAGAATAAGTTTTACTGGTGGGCCCTAGGTGCCCTGTTCTGACATCATTACAGGGGATTAGAAAAAGCCACATCTGACCATTGTTCTATCTGGTATTGCAGGACATCCATATTCCAGTACTGTATATGGGGCTGGGCTGCAATACCAGACACAGACAACACACAAAACTGGCTCTGTTTCTGGGGGGAAAAGGCAGACATTTTTTCTAATCCCAGCATCGCTGTGATTTTATATTCTTATACAATAAAACATGGAAAAGCCCAAGGGAGGTGAATACATTTTATAGGTACTGTATGTTCTCTGAGGTCGTAGAATCGCTCATACAGAGTACTGCTGAAGATGAGCTCCATAAAAAGTCTATGGGCTTGTCTCCAGTCTGTCTTCAGCAGCAAGAAGTCACAGCGCATTGTCCGAGTGCTTCTTCGTTTTAGAGATTGGTGGGGGTCGCACTTGGACCCCCACAGATCAATACCATCGATATGTGACTATTAGTGTTGAGCGAATTTTACAAAAATTCAATTTGGCTGCTTCACCATATTTCACAAATAAATCAGCTTTGTGTCTCATTACTTTGCCACGAATTGCATTTCTTTGTAAGTAGCAGGTGCAATTATGGGCAACGGCGATTGCGCCGCCCCCTGCCATTGAACCCCTTAGATGCCACGTTCATCACTGATTGCTGCATCTGAGTATAATAGTGAGGGCTTTCAGGGGTTAATCCGTAAAAAAAAATACTCACCTTATCCGTTTGAGCGCGAAGAGGTCAACGCGGCCATCCTGATTGAAGATCCCATACGAAATATCTTGCGGTGCATAATAATGTCATCACACTGGGCAGTGTGGTCACGTCATACGTCACCATGCATGAGACTTTGCATGGGATCTTCAATCAAGAGGGCTGCAGTCGCCTCTTCGCACTCAAATGGATGAGGTGGCAGGTATAGATCACACTTTGCATTATAATGCAGTTTTTGCATGTACTGTTTTTACTCCAAAGCTGGGAGCACATTTACATAAAGCTCCCCCCGACAGGCTCTTTTCCTGCTTTTGGGTAAAATAGAAAAAAAAGTGAATAAAAAAAAGTGTGAACAGAAAACTTGATGTTACAGAAACTCACGGCACCAAATAGATGCAAATAATCTGCACATGGTTTTTATATACAGAAAGAACAAAAAGTAAAAACATACAAATGCAACCAACACTGTGACGAGGGCAAGCACAGTGATGCTTCGCAGATAATGGTGTTGGCACCTAAACATAGGATTTGATGTTTCCTGTCTCTAGGGGTGACATAATTTCCTTTTGCAGGAAGCTGAATCTCTGATGTGTTTGCTGGAACATGTTACACCTTAAACAGGAAGCTTATAAAGTTAGATTATTAGAAGGGAAAATATGATGGCCTTCATGGTCAGCAGAGTTCTGCATTTACCCAAACTGAAAAAAGAGAGATTTCTGGGTTTTTGGTAGGGGAGAATTTCATGCAGTATCACCTTCAAAGTGTTCTGATTTGTTACGAGTCAATCACTGGTGAAACTTTAGAGAAAAGAAATAAAAAAAACAAGCAGCTTAAGAGAAAATGATAGAATACATGTTTCATGACCAGCTAGATAATGTCTATTTGCTTGTCCGCTCCTGATGCCAAGATTTTTACAAATATGAACAGTCCTTGTCCATCGATTAATATTTTCTTGGGCACTTCATTTTCTGAATGAAAAAAAAAGGGAGGTGAGAAGATGCTGAGAACTTAGTAGCACAATGTTTTAGATTCGAATAAGAATATGATGTTTCCTGTAAGTTTCTAGAGTAGATATTCCAATGGACATACATTGTCTATAGATTGGAACTATAGCTAGATCTAGAGTGGTGGAGTGCACTTGGCTTATTACGAATGTGCCATTACCATTCTGTGATCGATGATGTATCTACTTTGCCTGTGTCCTCAGCCAAGTTAGAAACAGTCGGGTGCTCCACAGCAAGGTCAATGCCATCTTCGCTCTCCACAGCATATGGATCTGTATCATACTCATATGAATAATAGGAGTCTTCTGGCTGGTGTATAGGCATCTCCTCCTCTGTATAAAGAAAAGGAATACTTTAGATGGTTTATTCTGGACTTTTAAGTCAATCTTTCTATAAAATGTACAGTATATGCTCTAGTATATAATATGTGTATACTTTATTCCAATCATATGTTCCAACAACCAGGACGTATTTCGGCTATATCCTTATACATAAACATGATATATAGATATATAAGAAATCTACCAGGCCACTCATAATGACGTCAGATGCCCAAATTGGGCGGTAACTTACAGGTGATAATCAATCCACTTCAAAACAAAGTAACATAAGAAAAAACAAAGAGAAACTTCAAAATAGCAATAGAATAGTAACAAAATAAAAAATGTTATAAACAAAGGATATTACTATGTCACCACCAGGATCCTTCAATGAGGAGCAGAGGTCTATGGAAATGGAATATGAAACAATCATCAGAGAATACAAGGAAAGAAGAATTAAAAATGCATATTTTCATAATCCCTGTTAAGGCCTCTATGATGTACCGTATCTAACACATGAATCCAGTATGCCTCCCTGCGCAATAAAAGCTTCTTGAGTGGGTGACATCAAGAGGCATACTGGATTCATGTGCTAGATACGGTACATCATAGAGGCCTTAACAGGGATTATGAAAATATGCATTTTTAATTCTTCTTTCCTTGTATTCTCTGATGATTGTTTCATATTATATTTCCATGGACCACTTCTCCTCATTGAAGGATCCAGGTGGTGACACAGTAATATCCTTTGTTTATTAAAGTAATATTTTGTTACTATTCTAATGCTGGGACCTGCACCTATCTGAAATTGAGGGCATTTCCTAGTGATTTGCTATCAATGTCCCAGATGGGAAAATGTTTAAGTAATAGAGTGTGCAGCTTTACTACTGAATTTTGTCTGGTTAACTACTGGGCTCCCTGAAAGAAACTGTTGGATCCCATTATAGTCAATAGGGTCTGTCGGGCTCTGCCGGGCTCTGCTTCCATAAGTTTATGGAAACGCTATTTCCATTAGTTTTTTATTGTTCTGCTACATTATTATTAACAATATTAATAAAATATGTCTTTCTTGGCTTTTCTCCACTTTTTTAATTCAAATAATGACACTGTTCAGTTTCCATGTGACACCACCACAGGATACATTAAAGGGACACTTCTATTTTAGAATTTTTGACAGTTTTTATTTTTCATTACAACACTAATATACTATTGAAAATGAATGTGGTTATCTGGGATTTACATTTTAATGGCATATCCTCAGGATCAGAGATGGGATGATGGGTAGGCGCCTGCCTTGGGCGCCACATCACTACCCATAAGAGGGGACGCAATTATGGCCGCATCTGTGGCCATTCAGTCTAAAAAAAAAAAAAAAAAAAAAAGAAAAAAGAAAACACTTACTTTCTGTTCTCTGCTGCCGTCTGCAGACCTCTCCCGATCTGTGGTCTGCAGTGCAGATAGCGGTGGAGAATGGGAGGTAAGTGTTTTTTTTTATTTTTATTTCATAAAACTACACAATGGACAATGGCCTACTGGGGGCACAAAGGAAAGGGGGAGGGAACATTATATCCTGGCACTGGGGGGGGACAGCATTATATACTGGCACTAACGGAGGGCAGCATTATATACTGGAAATTGGAGGAACAGCATTTTATATTGGCACTGGGAGGGGCCGCGTTATATACTGGCACTGGAGGGGGAGCATTATATACTGGTACTGGAGGGGGAGCATTATATACTGGCACTGGAGGGGAGCATTATATACTGGCACTGGAGGGGGAGCATTATATACTGGCACTGGAGGGGGAGCATTATATACTGGTACTGGAGGGGGAGCATTATATACTGGTTGCACAGGGGGTAACATTATATATTAGCTGTGCTGGGGAGAGCATTATATATTGGCTGTATGGGGGAAGTTCACACATCTGTTTCTGAACTGGGGTGGAAGAGACCGCACCTGTGGCATGGCGGACTGGTAAGTATTAATGAATTATCTTTTTTCAACAGATCCAAGGAATGCTTGTATTTTTCATAATACCCAGAGAACTCCTTAAAAGTGACTCAAGTGGATTGCTTACGACTTAAAGACTTATTGTAAGTTCAACAAACCTTTGACATCAGAAGTTTTGATCAGAGGAGTCCAGCACCCCATCAATCTCTAAAATGATGGGAAACAAGCGCTTAGAATTTTATTAACCTGTCTTCAGCCAGCAAGCAGAGACAGCGCTTGGTTCAGAACTTCTGCCCTCTCATTTTAGATATTGGTGAGGATCTCAGTATCCGGACCCACAACAATCAAAACTTCTGACATGTCACTATAATATGCCAAAAATGTTTCTCTTTAATAAGCTACAAGACAAAAAAAATCCAAGGATATAAATTGTTACCACCTTCTACATACATTACACAATCCTTATGTTTCAGCATTTATTTAAAGCTATCCTTCATTTCATCTTCAACCTTTTTTTTCTCAGAATTTCTTGAACCTGAATCGAGGTTTCCTTGTAAAGGGCGTTTACATCACTCTCAGTTTACTGTAATTAATGCCTCATGAAGGAGGAAAGGGTTTCCACCTAAATGTTCTAGTCAGCAAACTGAAGCAACAATATGCTTCACTATAAGTCCCCATTGACACGACCATATTTTTGCTACACATCAGATTCACAAAAAAACATAGAACATGTCCTATTAGAACAGCCATTGTTGTCCACAAAAAAATGGACACAATGTGAACTTCGTCTGTATTTTTTGCGCATCGCAAAATACATACTGTGGTGTGAATGCACTAAACTGAACGGAACGCTCGAAAATGCATTCCGTTCTGTTTGGTTGCGTTCCCATACCACAACATGTTGTAGTTTGCTTTCTATCCTGGGATACGGAGCAAGACGGATCCGGCATGACCCCCAATGCAAGTCAATTGGGACGGATCAGTTTTCTCTGCCACAATAGAAAACGGATCTGTGCTCCATTGACTTTCAATGGAGTTCATGACGGATCCTTCTTGGCAATGTTACAAACGGATCTGTTCATAACGGATGCAGATGGTTGCATTATCAGTAACAGGAGCGTTTTTGCTGAACCCTGCCGGATCCAGTAAAAACGCTAGTGCGAAAGTAGCCTAAGACCTATTATTTAAGACAGAAAAAAAAGTCCTGCATGCATCTGCTTTTCTGACCATGTTCTGTTTACCGTAATTGTATGTTTTCATTCAAATACATTTACAAGTGTGATATGCTGTTCAGTGATGTAATATTTCATGTGATGCACCATGATTCTCACTAAATGTACCACAACCTTTACCTGTTTTCTCTTGGGATTGCTCTTGTTCGGGGAGTTCTGGTAATGCGACAGTATAAGCTTCCTCTTCTGATGCATTTTCTTCTGTTATAAACATTAAGAACAGTATGAGTTGCAAATGGCATTCATAGAAAAACTCCAAAAATTGCTTTGAATTTCAAGAAATACATTTACCTCGCAAAGAGACAGTAGGGGTGGAGTGGGGTGGAGTGGGGTAGAGTGGGGTAGAGTGGGGTAGAGTGGGGTAGAGTGGGGTGGGGTGGGGTGGGGTGGGGTGGGGTAGAGTGGGGTGGGGTAGAGTGGAGTGGGGTGGGTGACAAACAAACAGCATATATGCAGTGCATTTGGAAAATCTTCAGACCCTTTCACTCTTTTCACATTTTGTTATGTTGAGGCCTAGTGCTAAAATAAAATAAAAAATCTAGTTTTTCCCCATCATTCTGCACACAATGCCCTATAAGTGAAAACAGTATATCAGACACCTTTGCGTATTTATTCAAAAGGAAAAACTAAAATCCAGACACTTTACTTAGGACTTGTTGAAGCACCTTTTGCAGCAATTACAGCCTACAGTCTTCTTGGGTATGATGCCACAAGGTTTGCACACCTGGATTTGGGTATTTTCTGCCATTCTCCTCTGCAGATCCTCTCAAGCTCTGTAAGGTTGGATGGGGACTGTTGGTGGACACCCATTTTCAGGTGTCTCCAGAGATGTTTGATTGGGTTCAAGTCAGGGCTCTGGCTGGTCCACTCAAGCATATTCACAGAGTTGTCCCTAAGCCACTCTAGGAATGGCCGAACTGGGGGGGCAGAGCCTTTAGGGGAAGCCTACATGACGGGGGGTTTGGTTCAGGGAGACCCCGGGGAGTAGAGATAGGTCAGGGTTGTTAAAGGGGTTGGGTTAGGGAGAGCCCGGGGAGGTAGGGATTGGTCAGTTTGAGTTTAGGGGTGTGAAATAAAAGGTTAAAAAGGGGGTGCAGGGGGAAGAAGGGTGCCATTTTGGTGCAAGCTGAAAGCTTCCACCCACCCACCCGGTTATTTTGAGTGTTTTGGTTATTGGGGAGTTTAAGGGTGTCTTTTTGGGGCTGTTGGTTTTTGGGGGTGGGTAGGGACGACGGTACATATTTTGTCACGGCGACTGTGGCGGGGGGAGGTCCTTGAAGTTGGTTATGGTTGCAGGTGAGGATGATGGGAGGGCTCCACGGTTGGGGCTGGACTCCCATGGGGGCGACCAGTTATGGCAAAATTAAAGGGGGCCATTCGGTGGTGCTTCGGAGCTGGCGGGCAACGGCTGGAGGCAAGATGGCTCACCCGGTTGGGTGACTCTGTTATTTGGGGCTTCAAGGACCTCCACTGGGAGTAATTGTCATTAGTTTTATGTTTTGGTTAAGAAAAAATTATGGATATATATAATTTATGTTAATAATCGGCTGCTGTGGCCAATTTAATCCAGCCTGGTGACCGAGTCTTTATTAAGATTTGACAGGGTATGGATCATTAGATTGGAGTTAATTGTGGGGATGGTGTTGGAGAAAATGGGGTTAAAATTGAGGGGGCGAATGGAAAGTAACCAATTCCCTTGTCATGTTCTTTTAGCTGTGTATTTTGGGTATTTGGCTTGTTGGCAGGTGAAACTTCAGCCCAGTCTTAGATCCAGGGCACTCAAATTTCGATTTTTATTAAGAATATTTCTTTACTTTGCTCCATTCAGCTTTTCCTAAACCTTGAACAGTCTCCCCGTCACAGCTGCTAAAAAACACTCCCACACCATGATACTGGCACCACCATGCTTCACTGTAGGGAAAGAACAGGGCAGGTGATGAGTAGTCCCTGTTTTTTTCCAGACAGAATGCTTAGAATTGAGGCCAAAGAGTTCAATCTTAGTTTTATCAGACCAGAGAATCTTGTTTCTCACAGTCTGAGAGTCCTGGTCACCCCTAAGACCCTTCTCCCCCAATTGCTTAGTTTTGTGGGGTGGCCAGCTTTAGGAAAAAGTCCTGGTTTGTTCCAAACTTCCTCTGTTTAGGAACTATGAGGTCACTGTGCTCTTGGGATCTTTTAGTGCAGCAGGAATTTTTTTTGTACTTGTCTCCAGATCTGTGCCTCCACATAATCCTGTCTCTGAGCTCTACCGGCAGTTCTTTCCTCCCCATGGCTTGGTGTTTCATCTGATATTCATTGTCAGCTGTGAAACTTTATATAGACAGGGATGTTTCTTTCCAAATCATGTCCACTCCCCTGAATTTACCACAGGTGGACTCCAGTCAAGGTGTAGAAATATCTCAAAGATGATCAAGAGAAATAGGAGGCACCCAGAGCTAACTTTAAAATGGTCTGAATACTTATGTCCATGCAAAATTTTAGTTTTTGCTTTTTAATGAATTAGCAAAAGTCTCTAAAAATCAGTTTTAACTTTGTCATTATGAGGTATTGAGTGCAGATTGATGGGGAAAACTAGATTTTTTTTATTTTAGCACAAGGCCACAACATAACAAAATGTGAAAAAGGTGAAAGGGTCTGAAGGCTTTCCGAATGCACTATATAGCCATTTTATTATTTATTGCTGTCAGCAAGATGCATGTGTAGCTTAAGGAAAAATCTAGGAGTTGTTTTTTTCTGGCAGGCCTGTGCCCCAGGTGCCAACATGCCACTGTAACTTGATCACTGTATTTAGATACAAAAGTAGGACAGCAAACTGAGTCTTTACCCCAGGTGAAGGAAAGCCTAGCTACAACTGTGGGCACATGCTACTACACGTCCATCTGAACCTCAGACTGGAGTACTGTATACTAGTTCCAGCAACTTTAGCTTAAAGCAGACATATCCAAACTGCGGCTCTCCAGCTGCTGCAAAACTACAACTACCAGCATGCCTGGATAGCTTACAGCTGGAGGGCTGCAGTTTGGACATGCCTGGCTTAAAGGAGCGCTCATTACCAATATTTAGCCTTTATAATTGCACCTCCGATCAGCCAATATACAAATAAATGCTTGTTTGTCGGCTGATTTGCATAGTTCGTCAGGATGATAGATGCACAATTATCATCAGTACATCTCCCTGAGTAAATCAGGGATGTGCTGCCAGTAATCATTAAAACGGCATGGTGAAGAATGTTGCAGTAGCAATCATTCCTCCCACATTCACTTTTCATTGGCCTGTGTAATAGGCTAATGAAAATGAACACTGAATATCCTGTTTATCATCATGCCCAAACATGGAGAGGTGTAATAGGTCCCTTATAGAACTCCTGCAAAAAAAACTAAGGTTCCTTCTTTGGCTAGAGACTGGCTGACAGTAAGGAAAAGAGGGGGGGGACATGGCTGAGCTCATTGGACACACAGAGAGGATTTCTCCAGTTGTAATTGTAATATGAGACAAAATAGGACAATGTGATAGGAAGAGATGAATATAGGAAGTACTGGGATACTTTTTTGTACATTTTCAATTTTTTAACAAAAATATTCCAAACACATCTCAGTAGAATGCACAATAAAATTTAAACATTCATATAGCATATATTTGGTACAGAAACACACATCTGTTGTATAATGGTATATATCAACAGATGTACAGTACAGACCAAAAGTTTGGATACACCTCATTCAAAGAATTTTCTTTATTTTCATGACTATGAAAATTGTAGATTCACACTGAAGGCATCAAAACTATGAATTAACACATGTGGAATTATATACATAACAAAAAAGTGTGAAACAACTGAAAATATGTCATTTTCTAGGTTCTTCAAAGTAGCCACCTTTTGCTTTGATTACTGCTTTGCACACTCTTGGCATTCTCTTGATGAGCTTCAAGAGGTAGTCACCTGAAATGGTCTTCCAACAGTCTTGAAGGAGTTCCCAGAGATGCTTAGCACTTGTTGGCCCTTTTGCCTTCACTCTGCGGTCCAGCTCACCCCAAACCATCTCAATTGGGTTCAGGTCGGGTGACTGTGGAGGCCAGGTCATCTGGCGCAGCTCCCCATCATTTTCCTTCATGGTCAAATAGCCCTTACACAGCCTGGAGGTGTGTTTGGGGTCATTGTCCTGTTGAAAAATAAATGATGGTCCAACTAAACGCAAACCGGATGGAATAGCATGCCGCTGCAAGATGCTGTGGTAGCCATGCTGGTTTAGTATGCCTTCAATTTTGAATAAATTCCCAACAGTGTCACCAGCAAAGCACCCCCACACCATCACACCTCCTCCTCCATCCTTCACGGTGGGAACCAGGCATGTAGAGTCCATCCGTTCACCTTTTCTGCGTCGCACAAAGACACGGTGGTTGGAACCAAAGATCTCAAATTTGGACTCATCAGACCAAAGCACATTTCCACTGGTCTAATGTCCATTCCTTGCGTTCTTTAGCCCAAACAAGTCTCTTCTGCTTGTTGCCTGTCCTTAGCAGTGGTTTCCTAGCAGATATTCTACCATGAAGGCCTGATTCACACAGTCTCCTCTTAACAGTTGTTCTAGAGATGTGTCTGCTGCTAGAACTCTGTGTGGCATTGACCTGGTCTCTAATCTGAGCTGCTGTTAACCTGCGATTTCTGAGGCTGGTGACTCGGATGAACTTATCCTCCGCAGCAGAGGTGACTCTTGGTCTTCCTTTCCTGGGGCGGTCCGCATGTGAGCCAGTTTCTTTGTAGCGCTTGATGGTTTTTGTGACTGCACTTGGGGACACTTTCAAAGTTTTCCCAATTTTTCGGACTGACTGGCCTTCATTTTTTTAAGTAATGATGGCCACTCATTTTCCTTTACTTAGCTGCTTTTTTCTTGCCATAATACAAATTCTAACAGTCTATTCAGTAGGATTATCAGCTGTGTATCCACCTGACTTCTCCTCAATGCAACTGATGGTCCCAACCCCATTTATAAGGCAAGAAATCCCACTTATTAAACCTGACAGGGCACACCTGTGAAGTGAAAACCATTTCAGGTGACTACCTCTTGAAGCTCATCAAAAGAATGGCAAGAGTCTGCAAAGCAGTAATCAAAGCAAAAGGTGGCTACTTTGAAGAACCTAGAATATGACATATTTTCAGTTGTTTCACACTTTTTTGTTATGTATATAATTCCACATGTGTTAATTCATAGTTTTGATGCCTTCAGTGTGAATATGCAATTTTCATAGTCATGAAAATAAAGAAAACTCTTTGAATGAGAAAGTGTGTCCAAACTTTTGGTCTGTACTGTATATGTAGACACTTTCTAAATAAAGTATATGAAAATGACCGATTCATATGGGATGACTTTATTAACCTCTGACTTCCACATAGTTAAAATAGATGTAACTGGGTTGCATCACCAAAAAGCGATACATTTTTGTGTAAGAAATAATATTTCTCTTAAGCATATCCTCATACGATTTGACCATTCTTCTTCCACCAAAAGTCCAAGAAGGCAAACCTCTTGAGAACAAGGAACTTGCAATGTGAGAGAGGTGGACAAAAAGTCTATTACTGAAGTCCAACATCTTGCCATCAATAGACATAGCAAAAGAATACACCAGAAATCCGTATCAGTACTGTGACATCTAGGACAATCTGTGGAAGCAACTCTTCCAATCCTAAACATGTGAACTGTGTATGGCTGATGTATGATGTATAAATGAGAAAGGGGATGCAAATTAGCTCTTAGCAAGATCTGCCTCTAATGCCACCTTGTGGCAATGGCAATACTTTCCAATATGATTAAAAAAAAATCTAAAACATCTGATATATCATCCTTAGAAAGTGCTGGTATTTGTGCCTTCCATCTATTCACTACTTTCAAGGGTTAATTAGTAATCTTGTTTAATATAAAATGAGAGTAGAATACATAATCTACACTGTAGTCTTCTGGGACCCTGGGATCTGAAAACAGTAAAGGAAACTGAATAAAGAGATCGTATCTCAGTTGTAAGTACCTAAAGAAGTGAGAGTTTTGAGTCATGTGTCTGCTGTAATTCGGCGTAAGGCTATGTTCACATCACGTTCTTTTCCCAGTCATAGACATATGGCATATACAGGGAGTGCAGAATTATTAGGCAAGTTGTATTTTTGAGGATTAATTTTATTATTGAACAACAACCATGTTCTCAATGAACCCAAAAAACTCAATATCAAAGCTGAATATTTTTGGAAGTAGTTTTTAGTTTGTTTTTAGTTTTAGCTATTTTAGGGGGATATCTGTGTGTGCAGGTGACTATTACTGTGCATAATTATTAGGCAACTTAACAAAAAACAAATATATACCCATTTCAATTATTTATTTTTACCAGTGAAACCAATATAACATCTCAACATTCACAAATATACATTTCTGACATTCAAAAACAAAACAAATCAGTGACCAATATAGCCACCTTTCTTTGCAAGGACACTCAAAAGCCTGCCATCCATGGATTCTGTCAGTGTTTTGATCTGTTCACCATCAACATTGCGTGCAGCAGCAACCACAGCCTCCCAGACACTGTTCAGAGAGGTGTACTGTTTTCCCTCTTTGTAAATCTCACATTTGATGATGGACCACAGGTTCTCAATGGGGTTCAGATCAGGTGAACAAGGAGGCCATGTCATTAGATTTTCTTCTTTTATACCCTTTCTTGCCAGCCACGCTGTGGAGTACTTGGACGCGTGTGATGGAGCATTGTCCTGCATGAAAATCATGTTTTTCTTGAAGGATGCAGACTTCTTCCTGTACCACTGCTTGAAGAAGGTGTCTTCCAGAAACTGGCAGTAGGACTGGGAGTTGAGCTTGACTCCATCCTCAACCAGAAAAGGCCCCACAAGCTCATCTTTGATGATACCAGCCCAAACCAGTACTCCACCTCCACCTTGCTGGCGTCTGAGTCGGACTGGAGCTCTCTGCCCTTTACCAATCCAGCCACGGGCCCATCCATCTGGCCCATCAAGACTCACTCTCATTTCATCAGTCCATAAAACCTTAGAAAAATCAGTCTTGAGATATTTCTTGGCCCAGTCTTGACGTTTCAGCTTGTGTGTCTTGTTCAGTGGTGTTCGTCTTTCAGCCTTTCTTACCTTGGCCAAGTCTCTGAGTATTGCACACCTTGTGCTTTTGGGCACTCCAGTGATGTTGCAGCTCTGAAATATGGCCAAACTGGTGGCAAGTGGCATCTTGGCAGCTGCACGCTTGACTTTTCTCAGTTCATGGGCAGTTATTTTGCGCCTTGGTTTTTCCACACGCTTCTTGCGACCCTGTTGACTATTTTGAATGAAACGCTTGATTGTTCGATGATCACGCTTCAGAAGCTTTGCAATTTTAAGAGTGCTGCATCCCTCTGCAAGATATCTCACTATTTTTGACTTTTCTGAGCCTGTTAAGTCCTTCTTTTGACCCATTTTGCCAAAGGAAAGGAAGTTGCCTAATAATTATGCACACCTGATATAGGGTGTTGATGTCATTAGACCACATAGCCAAGACGGATCTGTCTTGAACACCACTGAAAGTCAATGGAGGACGGATTCATTTCCTATTGTGCCAGATTGTGTCAGTGAAAACGTATCCGTCTCCATTGACTTACATTGTGTGCCAGGACAGATCCGTTTGGCTCAGTTTCATCAGACGGACACCAGAACGCTGCAATCTAATATCACCGCCTTCTTCCAACTGGCGCAGACAAATGCACAAGATGGCGCTGACTCCCGCCAAACAGAGCAACTCGCAACTGTTCAGAACTGTTCTTTCCCCAGGCTGCCCCCGAAGGTGGTTTCGAGCCCTCCACAACAGCTTTTTTCAAACCTGCATGAAAACCCCCACACAAACTGTGAGTAACCATATGTCTCCTGCTCAATCAGCACAAGGGCCTAGTCAGAGCGCCTCGCCACACTCGCAAGTGATATAAAAGATGCAATATCGGCTATACATGTAGACCTAGCAGCCGTTGGTGAGCGCACAACGCATTTGGAAGACAATATGGAGGAGTTTGTAGTGGCCCACAATAATTTTGTGGACACCGACAATGCTATGGAGGATGATATCGCAGCTAATAAATTAAAATTAGCTGACCTGGAGGAAAGCTCAAGGCAGAACAACATTTGCTTCAGAAAAATCCCTGAGTCGGTCACAGATATACAGCTGCAAGACTTCTTAAAAGATCTAATACTGGCTTTTCTACCTGATGCATCAGACTAGGGCTGAAACGATTGCTCGATTAAATCGAGTAATTCGACACAAAAAAATCCTTGATGCAATTTTTTTTCATCGAAGATTCGTTTGTGTCATGTGACCACGGAGCGGGAGTGAAGCGCTTGCTATTACTCCCGCTCCGTGGTCTCCCGCTGCACTTGGAATACTCATTTTTACAGCAGGGGGAATCGGGACACTTCACAGCACGTCCATGGTCCTGTGCTGCACTGACCTCTTGACGTACGTATGCCGTGACCTGACGCGCTGTGTGACGTCAGGCACAGAGCAGCGCGGAACGATGGAGTGTTGGCGGCGCCCCTGCTGGAAAGGTAAGTTGGTGAAACCAAGAGGGTGGGGGCGCAACTAAGGCCGGGGCACCCGGAGTGCACAGCGTCATAGCAACCAATGACGCTGTGCAATCCGGCTGTCAGGAGGAGCAGGGCAGCAGAGACTATGGGACAAGGGGGGAGAGCTGATTGCACAAGGGGGGACAGATGATGGCACAAGGGGGAGAGCTGATGGCACAAGGGGGAGAGCTGATGGCACAAGGGGGGAGAGAGCTGATGGCACAAGGGGGGAGAGAGCTGATGGCACAAGGGGGGAGAGAGCTGATGGCACAAGGGGGGAGAGCTGATGGCACAAGGGGGGAGAGCTGATGGCACAAGGGGGAGAGATGATGGCACAAGGGGGCAGAGCTCATGGCACAAGGGGGCAGAGCTCATGGCACAAGGGGGCAGAGCTCATGGCACAAGGGGGGAGAGCTCATGGCACAAGGGGTGAGCTGATGGCACAAGGGGGGAGACATGATGGCTCAAGGGGGAGAGATGATGGCTCAAGGGGGAGAGATGATGGCACAAGGGGGAGAGAGGATGGCACAAGGGGGAGAGATGATGGCACAAGGGGGGAGAGCTGATGGCACAAGGGGGGAGAGATGATGGCACAAGGGGGAGAGATGATGGCAAAAGGGGGAGAGATGGTGGCAATGGGGTCGGGGAGAGCTGATGGTTATGGGGTGGGGGAGAGCTGATGGCATTGGGGTGGGGGAGAGCTGATGGCACTGGGGAGTGGAGCTGATGGCACTGGGGTGGGGGAGAGCTGATGGCACTGGGCAGTGGAGCTGATGGCACTGGTGTGGGGGAGAGCTGATGGCACTGGGTGGGGAGAGCTGATGGCACTTGGTGGGAGAGAGCTTATGGCACTGGGGGAGTAAAGCTGATGGCACTGGGGTGGGGAGGAGCTAATGGTAATGGGGTGGGGGAGAGCTGATGGCACTGGGGAAACGGACCGGATGGCACGGGGGAAAGCTGATGGCACTGGGGGGAACGGAGCTGATGGCACTGGGGGGAACTGATGCACTTGGGCTGATCGCACAGTGGGGAGCGAAGGGTGTTGGGGACTAATGGCAGGGGGTCTTATGAGTTTTTATAAAGGAAAACTGTCTATTAATTAATTTTTTCTTATTAGATTAATCGATTAATCATAAAAAATAATCGATAGAATACTCAATGACTAAAATAATTGTTTACTGCAGCCCTACATTAGACGCAGACCTCATTATCGAGAGAGTGCATAATCCACAAGTCTAAAAACCTAGCCTCTCATATACCTTGTGATGTTCTTGCGAGAATCACCATATAAAAGAAGTGATCTTAAAGACAGCAAGTCAGAAAAAAAACTATCCCTGACCGCTTCCAACAAATATTCTTACTTTCAGACCTATCTCCTGCTACTCTATTGAGACGCAGAGAGTTTGCAAGCCACAACAAAATTCTGAGACATCACAATATCCCCTATAAATGGTGTTTCCCTGGGAAACTAATTGTACACAGAAATTGATCTACTCATACATTTCTTTCTCCAAAAGATGCAGAAGCATTCATCAAAAACTGGGCAGTAGACGATCCCGAAGCGGGCGACATGTCCCCACACAAGTCTCCTCCAAGGAAGAGGCCCGCACCTCTTGCACAAGAATGGACAAAAGTCAGATCATCACCTAAATCCTAATATGTCCAATACCTGCTAATTTATTCTCCCCACCCAGATGGCAGCTTGGCGTGACACTCCGCCTCAACTACTGTTTCCATGCACTATCCTCGTTCTGTTTAAAACTGAACTCTTTATCCATCTTTTTCCGCTTCCCCCAAAATGAAGCTAATGATGCATACAAATGACTTTTTCTTTGTAATTTGGACTTTGTTTGGACTTTTTCTTTTTTTATAGCTTCCATGACAACAGCTGATGCACATGCTTGGACTCAGAGGTCTGATCCCCAAATCACGTCCTACCTACAGAAGAAAGTACCTGACCTTTTAAACCTCGGGCCACTAGTCTTGGTTACTATATTGCATGCCCATTTCTAAGATGTTACCTACTGTGCTCAATAGATGTTGACAGTTTGATCACACAGTCTTCCTTCTTTAGAACAAAATGGGAATTAAGATACTCTCTTTCAATGTAGATGCCCATCGTCTAGATAATGTTTTCTCATATCTACTATTCTCATGCTGTTCACAAGAAGAGAGGGGTAGTTATGGGATTCAAAAACACCATTGCATTTCAATTACATAAACAAATAATTGATGATGATGGTAGATTCATAATTGTAGTTTGTTTCTTGAATAATGTACTTTACACTATAGTGAACATCTATGCCCCCAACTCTAATCAGATCCGTTTCATTCGTTATCATTAAATATGATTAATGATATTAAACAAGGTTTTCTTCTAATTTGTACTGATTTGAACATTGTCCCTGATCCCACTGTTGACAAAAATCCATCTCTAATTGACGTGGGTCCCTCCAAGTTGCAGTCCCTTTTTCATTCTGAGGGTTTATTTGACATTTGGAGGATCTTATACATTAATGAAAGGGACTTCACTTTCTTCTCTAATCCAGATAAAAAATATTCCAGAATAGATCTATTTATATCAGACAAATGGCTTCTGCAAAGAGTAGATGAGTTCTCTATTTCCTCTATAACTTTGTCAGATCACACCCCAATCACATTAATACTTATGTGAACAATTCAGTTTTCCATTCTCCTCTCCATGGCGCCTAAATAATTCCCTTCTGACCAACTCAAACCTACAAGAAGTCAATGTTCACTCCCTTTCAGAATACTTTCAAATCAATGACAATGACATGGTTTATGACACTACTCTTTGGTGTGCCCATAAAGTATTCATAAGAGGTCACTTTTTAAAAATGGCCTCTGTTCAAAAGAAAAAAAAACACATAAATGCTCTAAACAAAGAATTCCATCTCCGTAGACTCAAAGCTTATCTGTCACGGAAGGTGTACAGAAAACTAGAAGACACAAAATGAAGATCCGACTGACTGGATCCAAAACTAAGGAACAAAAGGGAGAGCCCTGCATCAGACCTGGCTCTCTCCCTAACTGCTCAGCCTATGCAAAAATCCCAATGGTAGATGATCGCATATCCTCATACCTCGACTGTATAACACTTGAACACCCTATAATAGTGAGGGGACACGACCACTGGCTCCCTACACTTGATACGGAGGGAGTCAGGGTCACCTGGGATCCAGCAAACAGGAAAACACAAATGAACGAACAAAACTTATCTGTAGAAGACTCAGTAGTAGGATCAGCATGCACACACTCCAGGAAGTAATATAAACCGCAAGGTGATGCAGTATGGGGAGGGATTTAAAGGGATGCAATCAGTGCAATTACATGACAGCTGAGAGAGGCTAACGAAATGAGAAAATGAAAGCAAAACAAAAGGAACCTCAAGGAGGAGGTTCTGAAGGACGTCTGTCAGAGCTTCTCAGATGTCTGGTGGTGACATTATCACTATAGTCAAGGTAATAGAGCAAATAAACAATTGGCTAGACAAGTTAAATCTAAAAACCTAAATTCGAGAATCCCATTCATATATGACCAGCAAAACAATAAAATTATCAACTAATCTCTGAAGAATTCACAAATTACTACCGAGACCTATATAATCTCAGTACTTCGTCTTCTGGTCCTCACCCCGACATCACAAATATCAATCTCTTTTTAGATTCCATCTCCGTCCCAAAGATAACTACTCAACAACTAGACTCCCTTAAAAGCACAATATCCTCTAATGAAATACTTCAAGCCATTTCATCTCTATAACTAAATAAAACCCCGGGTCCTGATGGACTCACCATTGAATATTATAAAAAGTTTGCTAAGATTCTTACCCCTTACCTCCATCGAACCTTTAATCAAATAATAAAATCTGGATATATACCCACTGATTTGCTTCAAGCCCTTATTAAAACACTCCCTAAACCAGGTAAATCTCCAGATAGAGCCTCAAATTTCAGACCAATTTCACTACTCAATACGGATCTAAAGATTTACTCCAAAATATTAGCTTCCAGGCTAATTGATATTCTTCCAAATATTATTAAACATGACCAAATTGGCTTTATTAAAAATCGCCAATATTCTGATGGAACGAGAAGTTTCATTGATCTACAGACCTCCTGAACGCCTTATGTGCTCCTATCTTTGGATGTTGAGGAGGTGTTCGATAGGGTGCATTGGGACTATATTAAAGAAACCCAATTATGGCCCTTTATTCCTACCCTACAGCGTTAGTATACTCTTCAGGTTTTCTTTCAACTCCCTTTCCCATTTCTAATGGCACATGCCAAGGATGCCCTTTATCCCCCCTCATTTTTGCCCTGATAATGTAGCCCTTTGCAGAACATTTTAGATCCTTCCGATTAATATCTGTTGTGCCTTTTCATAGGTAAATACATTGATATCCAATTCATTCTAGTCAAGATGAATGTGCATTGCCTTTAAGAGCCATGCTCGACTATAGTTACAATTTTGTATGTCTTGAGTAGGCCAAATTAAGGTCGTACAAAGGTTTCTGCTTTTCAGTGTTATTCTTCTCATAAATGTACCAGTCTGAGAAGAGGACTCCTTGTCTACTTTTAAATTTATGACAAGAGATAAAGATAAGCTCTATGCAGCTGGTGATAATTACCTATACAATTAGGCATTTATTAATGAAGCAAAATATATAATATGTATGTATTCATTTAATGAGCCTTAGTCCTTAGCATAAGACAATCAGTAGAACATATAATATATATTATATTATACTGTTATATGTTATGAAGACAACATGTATCCAGTATATTATATATATTTCTCATTAGGAGAATCTTTGTCTCTAAAAGAGTGTCTGTGAAGATGTGTGTTTTGTAACCATGAATCACATCTTTAGGTATGACAAGAGGAGGTACTGATATCTCTGAGAAAGCAAAGCCATTGAAGTTATTTATGATCCACAAATAAACAGTGTGAGAAACATTCAGAGAGACGCCTAGAGGTCTGTCTCTAATTGCTACAAGTGTCAGAATTAATCCCTATAGCTTTGAATTAAAGCTTTTAAGGTCAAAATGTATAGAATACATTTTATTCAGACTTCCATAAGTTAACATTTTATACTATGATGCAAATAGCTTACACAGCAGTGCCACCTAGGTATGAGTAGGTGACATTACAACAGTAGCAAAAGTGCATTCTGGGTAAGGTTATGATGTCATATTTCGTATCAATAGTCACACCCATCCGACAGTGATTGGAAAGTTCCAAACTAGGAAGGTGTGTCTAACTGATAAGTTTGTGATCATAAACCATACACAGGGGGGAGACACACACACACACAAGAAAGAGAGGAAAGAGAAGTTAAGCTCTTTAGAGGGGTCTATCAAGATGAAAGCCATGGTGAGATGCGCTATGATGGACCACCCAGCTTTCCTAGGAGCAGAAGTGAGATTTCTACTAGGACTTGGTAAGAGACACAGAAAATGATATTTCATTTTATTAAGACTAATTTGATAGTGTGGGTGAAATTATACCATCTAGATTGGCGAATAAATACATTAATTAATTGATCATCTCCATATTGAGATGTAGTCTTAGGATACTGTGAGACTTCATTCTACCTGCAGAAGAATCAAGACTCATAATCTAGCAAAGCATTAAATAATTGCTTAGATATATATATATATATATATATATATATATATTGATAGAACATTCTTCGCCAAGCTAAGTGATGGATTCCCACAGGAAAGACTTATTTCAAGTCCTTCCCATTTAAGATATGATCTAGCAATGATCCTAGATCCCTGTTATTTGTCTTAATTGTCTTACCAAAGTTATATGTGTGAAAATAGTCCAGGATGGGGCGGAGGGATACAGTTATTTCTTCTAAGTTATATCCTTGAATGGATTTGCCCATCCTTGAGGTCATGTGATGTGTAATTGGTTAGAGGGGGGCAGAATGTATTTAGCATTCCATATTGATGTCTAGGATTAGACATGCCCGTCCTGATATCATGAGGTTTTCTCTGAACAGCAGTAATGTATATAACTTATGTTCCTACTTTGATATCCTAACCTAATAATAGCTTGGTTATAATGTGACAAGTTATTTCCACTCACATGTATTGTTAAGCTTGTAATGCTATATATATTCATTTGCATGTATCATTGTGTTTATTTACTTATATATGTTTATAACCTTGTGTAACCAATAAATCTGCATATTTTTATAAACCTGTGTATTATTGTATAATGCAGAACTACATGTTTTATCATTAACGTCATCTCACGTCAAAAAGAACTTATTTATCTGAGGAAATAGTCGGACTCAGATGTGAATTGTATCAATTAGGTTGTCAACAATTCACCAGGTCATGATTTTAAGAATTTATGAGAAATTTTATACATTTTATTTTTTTATGGTTAATTATTTCTTTGACCATAATTAATAATTCTTAATTGAATTATTACCACCCGACATAAAAGGAATGAAAACTGGCCTTGTAGAACACTGCATTGGGCTATTTGCAGATGGTTATCATTACTTCCAACCCAGCAACCTCTTCCGATGTCATTAACAATATCATTAGATCTTTCAGCTTAGCTTCGTACTATAAAGTTAATATATCTAAATCCCAAATGCTTAACCTAGGTCTTCCCAATTCCAATATCAATCACTTTAAAACCACGTTTGGATTTTCTATATCTAAAACTTCACTACTACCCTACTTAGGCATTTATCTTACCTTCCCAACATCAAACCTATTTGAACATAACTTTATCCTCCTATTAGAATCTATTAAAAGAAGCTTATCCTTAATTAAAACTACAAAATCTCTTATTGCTGGGCAAACAAGCAGCCATTAAAATGGTAATCTTACCCCAACATCCCAATTTATATCCCTAAAAGATATATTAGAAAATTACAATCTCTCTTAACCCACTTTATATGGGGAAATATTGGATTACACTTACCGGTAATCGGTTTTCTTTGAGCCTATGACAGCACCTCTGGAGACACCGCCTCCACCTCCTCAGGACAGAAAACAGGAACCAGAACCGCATTTAAAAGAAGGGATCATCCCCTCTATCTCCAGTCCTTTTCTCAAGAACTAAGAAACATAACATCTTAACAATCTGATAAATATATATATATATATATATATATATATATATACACAGATATACATCTCTATTCAAATTTTATATAGGGTTGGGAATTAACTGGGTGCTGTCATAAGCTCAAAGAAAACCGATTACCGTTAAGTGTTATCCAATATTTATTTTTCACCTATGACAGCACCACTGGAGAATAGGCAAGAATTTGTCTAGGGTGGGACCACAGCCTGAAGTACTTTACGACCAAAAGTAAGACCTTCATTAGAAGGTAACTGTAGTCTATAGTGTCTAAAAAAATGTATGTGGAGAGTTCCAGTTGGCTGCCTTACAAATCTGCTCTATCGAGGCAGAAGCTCTCTCTGCCCAAGACGTAGAGACTGATCTCATAGAGTGAGCCCCAAACCCTGAGGGTGGATCAGTCCCCCTAGAAGAGTAGGCTAAGGAAATGGCCTGTCTAATCCACCTAGCAATAGTGTGAGAAGAGGCTGCATATCCCTTCTTTGCTCCCTGCTTCCTTTGAAAAATGTCCTCCAAACTCTAAGGTAGATCTTAGAAATAACCTCTTTTCGATAAAATCTACCTCTTAATAAGAAGGCAGTCAGGTGCAGATTCTTCACCTCTGGGTGAAAAACTAGACCCTGGGACAGAAGCTCCTGAGATTCTGGAGGCACCCATGATGTTGCTATCGACATCTTGCGGAGCCAGGAAAACCACACCCTTCTTGGTCAAAGGGGAGCTATAACTATTACCGTGGCCTCCTCCTCTCTGATTTTTTTTAAGACAATTTTTTTTTTTGTGGGGGAAAGGCATACAGAAGGCCCTGCCTCCAAGATTGAGCCAGGGCGTCCAAAGCTCTCTGATGCTCCACCGGAGAAAGGTAAAAGAAGACTTCTACCTTCCTGTTTGCCCTGGTGGCAAAGAGATCTATCTCCGGAGTACCCCATAATACTGCCACTTGATTGAAAACCCCCTGATCTAAGGACCACTCTCCCTGGTTGATGACGACTGAGGAAGTCCGCTTTCACATTGTCCAAACACCTTACTGCAGAAAGAGATAATAGAGAAGCTTCTGCTAGGCTTAAAATCTGATGAGAGAGAGACACTAGGCCCTGAGCCCTTGTACCTCCCTGCCAGTTGATATAGGCCACTGCTGTTGTGTTGTCCGAATAGACCCTTACATTCCTGCCTTTGATGGTCGGGAGACTCTGTACTAAGGCTATCCTGATTGCATCCAATGTCCGAATGGGACAGAGATCTGTTGTCCCAAATCCCCTGCAATAGTGGGGACTCCACATGGGCTCCCATCCGTGGTTAAGGGGAGAACCGCCTCCCTGGTCCAAGGAACTCCTTTTTTTAGATCCATCCACCACCCCAAGGAATCTAGGGTCTGGGAGGATAGAGATATCTCTGTGCCCAGAGAGGGGAGACTTATGTCCCAATCTCGCAGGATCTGAGGCTGAAGAAGCCTTGAATGGTACTGGGCCCATTCCACCCCTGGAATAGTGGCTGTCATGAGACCCAGTACTGACATGGCTTCTCTTATAGTGACTGACGGAGATGAGAGAAGAAGCTGAACTCTTGATCTGATTAGTAAAGCTTTTTGCAGAGGTAACAGGCACTTCTGGGAACTGGAGTCCAAAATCATTCCTAGGAAACTGCATCTCTGGGCATAAGCTGGATTTTTCTAGGTTTATATCCCATCCCAGCTTCTCTAGAACTTCCCTCAACCAGGCAATCTGACCCTGAAGAATCTGACCTTACCGGGCCACCAGCAGAAAATCGTCTAGGTAAGGTATAATGATGATCCCCCTCTCCCTGACGTGGGCCATCATTTCCAAAACAATCTTTGTGAAAACCCTCGGAGCTTGAGCAAGACCGAAAGGTAATGCTCGGAATCAAAGAAGCAGAATCTCTCTTTCTAACTGAACTGCTACCCTCAGAAACCTTTGGTGGCTGAGATGAATGGGGACATGATAGTACGCATCCCTCAGGTCTACTGTGGCCATAAAGCAATCTGGGAAGAGATTGTTCACTGCTGACTTGGTGGACTCCATACGAAATCTCTCGTACTGCAGAAAATGGTTCAAACACTTCAAGTTTCTCATGGTCCGAAACGAGCCATTTGGCTTCTTGCCCAGAAAAAGAGTTGAATAAAACCCCTCTGTCAATTCCTGCTCTGGGACTCTTACCAGCACCCTTTTTTCTATCAGGGAAAAATCTTCTGTGATGATGGCAGATTGTTTTGCGGGATCTGAATGTTAATCTGTAATTACAAATCTCCCTACTGGAAAACTCTGAAATTTTAGTTTTACCCCCCCCCCCATTACAGAATGTATCCAAGGACTGTTGGAGATCTTCTGCCACTGAGCTGCAAAAATAGACAGATGACCCCCGACAGGTGCTCTGGCGTCATTGGGATTGCTTTTTTGTGACAACTGACCCGGAAAAAAGAAATCCCTTACTTTTTTTTTTACTCGGACCTGCAAATTGTTTTGCTCTTTCTTTGCCCGTAAAGCCCCCCTTATTAAATCTGGGATGGAAATACATTCTGGGTGCCTGACTAACAAAAAGGGAAAGCCCTTCTTTCTGTCCGAGGCCTTTTCTAGTGAGTCGTCAAGGACAGGCCCAAACAAAAACTGTCCTTGACAAGGAATAGCACAAAGTTTTGCCTTGGAACTAGCATCCCCATTTCAGGTCTTAAACCAAATAACCCAACGGGCAGAGTTGGATAAGGCGGAAGCTCTAGCGGAAAATCTTAAGGTATCCGCAGAAGCGTCAGCTAAGAAATCTAAGGCATTACTTATTGTAGGGAAGGAAGACAGTAACTGCTCCCTAGGGGTACCCCCTTTAATGTGAGCCTCTAATACTCAATCCACACCTTTGGGGATCTTGCAACAGATGTAGCGGCAACAGCAGGTTTAAAAGTCGCTGCAGAGACTTCCCAGTTTTTCTTTAAATAAACCTCTGCTCTCCTGTCCATCGGGTCCTTGAGTGAACCCATGTCCTCAAAAGGGAGTGCGGCTTTTTTGGACATTTTTGCTACTGGGGCATCAAGCTTAGGGCCCTATCCCAGGGGGCAGACAACTCCTCATCAAACGGATACTTCTGCTTCACCAAAGAAGGGACAAAAAACTTCCTATCCGGTCTTTTCCATTCTCTAACAATCACTTCTTGAATGTTCTTATGCACATCAAACACCTTCCTCTTCTTGGGAGCTAACCCTTCAAACAGAGTCCTGGACTGAATGCTGTGGCCTCTGATCATCTAACACCATAGTCGCCCGCCTTTACTAGGGAGTTAGTATTTTCCACATAAAATAGTGGTCTCCCTGCGTCCTCGTCCTCAGAAGACTCGTCTGATGACCCCCACTCTCCTTCTTCTTCCAGACCAGAAAGTATATGACTGTCACTGGAGGGGGAGTCTTTAGCAGCAGCAGAAGTACTGGGACGGTGCTTTATCAGACCGCTAACCGACTCTCTGACCTCTTCCTGCATCATCTGTTTTATGCTGCCAATAAAAGATGGAGCTTCCTCCTCCATTAATTTGCTGATACACCCTTGACATAGGGGTTTTGGCCAGGCAGAAGGAAGTTTCTTCTTACACACACCAAATCACTTGTCCATTACTCTGGAGATCTTCCTATAAGACTCCTTTTAAACCTAGGCAACAAGAAATGACCCCATAAGCATTAAGATAAATAATTTATGCTGGGGGTATAACCCCTCTTACCCCACAGTGGTACAGATGTATTATTGGTGGTCTCAGTGGGCTCAGCGCACTGTGCCTGCTGCATGTTTTATACAGTCAACACAGCCTGAATGGAGGAACTGACACGTTTTGCCACCCAGCATGGCAGTGAGCCGGCTGGGCTTTTCTCCTCGGCGCCTGCTTCCCTGCATCCCTCCCCTTCCAGTCCGCAGCGTCAGCTTCCTACCACCACCGCAACCCAGAAGTAAATGCAGATCATGATGCGGGCCGGCGGCCGAACATGCGAACACAGCCGCAGAGGTTCGCAGAAGCCCAGGAAGGCCAAGACCCTCTCAGGAACTGGGAAGGAGGATGGAAGGGGTAAGGATAGAGAAGGGAGCCCAGACTTGTGCAGCACCTCCTAGAGGAGACTTACGCCGCACGAGGTAACCCTCCACACACTATCTCAATAGCCAGGGCCCCCTCAGCTCTTTTCCTTGATATTGTCCAGCGGATCTGATTCCCTCCTGCCCCTTAGGACTGGAAACAGAACTGGAGATAGAGGGGATGATCCCTTCTTTTAAAGGCGGTTCTGGTTCCTGTTTCCTGTCTTGAGGAGGTGGAGACGGTCTCTCCAGGGGTGCTGTCATAGGTGAAAAAGAAAAAAAAACCTATAGTTAAAGCTTCAATCCTTATCTTTCACCCTAAACATGGAGGTCTAAACACTCCTTCATTATTTCACTACCATCAAGCTATAATTCTGGATCAAATTAGATCTCTACTTCTTAACGACTCTACTAAACTATGGATTCAAATTGAGTCTCATGGCCTACGCAACCACACCCTCTCTCACTATATAGCCTCTCAGGCCCTCCTTGGATCTCGTACCCAAACCCTATTTACAACACTTAAGGCAATTTTTTGCACGTGGAACTCTATTCCAAACAACACCACATTAATATACCACACGCTACATGAATACCGTCTCAATATACAGTATGTGAGATTGCTATCCTAGGTTTATCACTCTCCATGTGGAGATCTCTCCCGAATTGCCTAACTGGATTGATAACATCTTTGTCACTTTCAATCATCTCACAGTAAAATATAATATTCCTCCTACAGACTTTTTTAAATACTTACAAATTCGACACCTATTGCAATCACCCAGACTATCAAACACCAATACAGACACACATGGACTATATAATTGGCTCTACTGATATAACTTAAGCAATAGATGTATCTCTAAAGGTTACCAAGTTTTCAAGAATCTCTCTGACGATCCTCTCATCCAACTTAAAGATAAATGGCAGAGAGACCTCCAGACCACCATATCCTCGGATCAATGGTTGGACTCTTTCACTATTACCTCTAAACTTTCTAAAAATATTGCCAGGAAAATATTCTATCACTGGTACTACACTCCAGTGTACCTAAACAGATTTATCCCAGATATAACTCCAAACTGTTGGAGATGTCAAACATATAGTGGCACTTTCCTTCATCTATGGTGGTCATGCCCTGTAGTCCAGGGCCTCTGGGGACAGGTTTTTGGCCTCATATCCCATCTGAGTACTGAGACTCCCACTAATCTCTAGAATGAGAGGAGAGAAGCGTGTATTTAGCTCTCTCTCCTCGCTGCAGGAGACCAGAGTGAGACGGGCCCATAATCTTTCTACTGAGTCGGTCTCGCTTCCAGTCCTGCTCGCCAAATGCATGCTTCTCTCCTCTCATTCTAGAGATTGGTGGGGGTTTCAGCACTCAGACCCCCACTCATCTAAACCTTTGATATGTCCCTATAACATATGAAAAGTTTAATGAATGTACAGTGTCACTTTAAGGGAAAATATTTTACCGCTCACCTTGTCTTGGAGAGCATGCAAATATAAGTGTCCAGTTCCCATTTTCGGAGCTGACAATCCCTATTGTCCGGACAAGTATCCCTGAACATGACATTCCCCTCAGGGAATTGAAGGAAACTGTTTTATCACCATTTATGATGCGCATTCTTGCAGGATATACCATAGAATACGAAATATTACTTTGTTTCAGGAGTTATTTGACATCAATTAAAGTGGCTTTTTGCTCTTGTGACTCCATGGAGACGTCAGGAAATATTCATACTTTAGCATTATCATGCCTGATTTCTTGCTTTCATCTAGCCAATTCTAGGATTTTGTCCTGTAACTTTACAGTTAATCATCCTTGCTAATTGAGGTCTCAACAGAGCTCCTAGTACTGGGGGACATGCAGGTACACGATGCGCCCATTCCACTGCAAATGCAGAGGAGAAAGTGACATCCAGAAATAATTCTCAAATGCATTGTTCTAAAAAATCATCTGGAGTCTTACCTTTTACCCTTTCTTGAAGACCAATAATTCTGATATTTTTGCTCCAGAGTCATGTCATCAGATTTATGTTTAGTCATTAGAGTCATTGATCTTGCTGGTTAATTAGGTTTTACAGGCATTAATGGCTGCCAGAACCTGGTCTATGACCTGTTTTAAAGTGAGCCCTTCTACATGGTCATCTGATGCTGAGTCCGCTAATGCTAATTCATGCTGGCGGAGGCTTTGATTTGAATTGTGTGCTGTGGCCCTCCTCTGGCTCCAGTCTAGCAAACTCTGCAGCCAATCTGTGGTATGTTATGATCTCAGTCAGACCATGTCTCTGACCAGAGAGCTCCCCTGTAGGGACTCCGTTAGAGCATAACACATTACACTAATCAATGCAATGTTCTTCTGTGGACCTCTTTATCTAGGACTATAAAGAGAACAATAGAGTTGTCGTACTTTCATCCTAATACTACTAATCTACAATTACACTAGCAGATGTTATATTTACTAACAGGTTTCCTTTAAATACGTTAAAGCCTTACCTGCGATGCAGTGTGACATTGCCACACGCTCTATCCTGGTGTTATTCCTGCATGCTGTAACTTCCATCTGACACTGATTCTGATAAAGAATACCATCAGATCCACACACTGGGTCGCCATCATACCCACAGTCTCTATAGCACATACAGTGTTCAAAATGTTCCTCTTCAGGGCATGGGTATCCACCAGTACAGGGGCCAGTGGGAGTAAAACCTACAAGAAAAATATATAGTCTAGTCACTCTAATATATCAAATTTAAAGTTTACTGGTCCTTATAGGTGTCTTTTTTAAATAAGCTGTAGCACTATTTCTGGCCATTCTATGACTTGTATATGGCATTTGCAGCAGTTTTCCCCTTCTACAGGCTATATTTCTAATTGTCAGTTTTCCTTGAGCTCAGCTCCAGGAGGGGTGAAGACCAGCTGCTATAATGTCCCCTATACATAGCACACATAGAGGTGATCCTGCTCCCTTTTTTCTCTGTAGCACATAGTGGACATACTTACCAACATTTGAGTTGGTAAAATCGGGGCACATAAGACCTGCTGCGGGAACACCCCGAACCCGCCGAAAACACCAGTTTGTAAATAATATACTGTATGTGATACATTCTCTTTAACAAAAATACTTCAGTTTCTCCCATTACACTTCTAAGCCTTATATAAACAAACCAGTAATGTATAAAGTTTAAAGAGATTTTCTGGTAGTAAAAATATTGATGACCTATCTCAGGATAGGCCACTAACATCAGGTAGGTAGGAGTCTGACTCCCAGAATCCTCTCCAATCAGCTGTTTGAAGAAGCCGCGGTGCTCTGGTGACTGCTGTTGCATCTTCCTAGGTCAGTGACGTAACATTGATCAGTCACATGGGTAATGTACAGCTCAGTCCCATTCAAGTGAATGGTCTGGGGCTGCAATACCAAGAACAGCCAATGGCATAGTACTTGGCATTCTCACTGTATGGGGCTCACCAGAGTGCCATGGTCTCTTCAAACAGCTGATCAGCGGGGTGCTGGTAGTCAGACTACCACTGTTCAGATATTCTGAGGATAGGCAATCAATATTGTACTCGCAGAAAATCCCTTTTAATTGGTTATCAGTTATCAGATAGATCTGCATCAGACATCTGGCACCCCCATGGATCAGTGGTTTGAAGGTGCACTGGGCTGGAACTAACACAAAAAACTTGAATGGGACCTGAGCTGCATGGTCACTACACAGAGAACGGAGCTGTACCATTCCCTGTGTTAGTTCGTCGGGTTGCTGGGTGTTGGATCACCACAGATCTAATGCTGATAACCTTTCTTAAGAATAGGTTATTAATGGCGATAACTCCCCAAAAAACTTTAAAAATATATTAAAGAGGTTGCCCCAGAATGACAACTTATCACCTAGCCACAAGATAAGTCTGATTGCTGGGGTCCAACCACTGGGACTCCCACTGATCATGTGAATGGGGTTTCTGTTTCTCTCATTTGACTAGAATAGCTTTCTGGCATGCACACTGTGACTCCATTTAGAGTCTATGAGACTGATACTACCTTCATCAGTCCCATAGACTAGGGAGATAGTACTCCCTTTCTCCTGATTGGCAGTAGCAGGAAGGCATCTTTTCTCCTTTCGCGCAGTTATGTACAGTAGTCAAGAAGATATGTAGCACTCTTACCAGTCCAGTGATTCGTGGAGCTCTCCACTTCATTACAAGTGGTACCATCACATAGCTCTCGGGACAGCGGGCTATTTTCGCTAGCATTGTAGAATCTAGTAGCTTCAAATGCTGTTGAAAGGCAATGTACAAACAATAAATTTATATTTTATATTTTACGGTAAATGGTTATTCTGGTGAAAACATTGAAACAACATATTTTTTAACTTGCATTAAGCTTAGGTTGCCTTCATATCAGTGCTCTTCATTTCCATTCTTCTGCTCTGTTATAAGAGCCGGAATTCGGCAAATAACTAACAGGAACGGAGCCTAACAGATCCCTTTGACTATAATAGGATTCATTAGGTTTATGTTCTGGAGAGCTTTATTTTTAGCAAGCAGAACTTTTCTCTCCTCTATTTTTGACAAACCGTGTGAAGAAAGCACAGAATGGAGCTTCTGAAGCAGATGGGAAAGCAGCCTTACAGTAGAAATTTTGGTAGAATTATACATTATTGCTATTACTAGTGAGTTACAAGTTTCATTGACCACTCTATATACCATAATACATAATTTCACCTTTTTTCATATCAACATTACTGCTTCAGAAATATCGGCCTGATATGCAGTCTCATCCATTACTGGAGCAGCCTCCATATCAAGAGGTTGCTTCCATAATAGATGGAAATGAACATGTGAATCATAAGCTGGCCATACACATTACATTTTTGCCAGAGGTTCAGATTGATTTTGATGAGATCCACTGATAATGTGATATGCATGGGGACAAGGGTCGGACAGGTTAGGCTTTTACCTAGGATCTGGCAGCCAGTTATCTCACCACCCTATTTGCCTACTGTTTCGGTAGACTGGTAGATAACAAACTCTCAGCTGCAATTATTACTAGCTCAGGGTAGTTTACAACCTTGTTGTAAGCAAAAATGTTCCCATTTACTGACAGCAAATGGAGATCCTCTGTAATTACAGGACATATGTTCCCTTAGGCTGGCCATAAACATGCAATACCTGCCAGGTGAGAATGCATGAGTTGTGAATGGGAGAGGGGAGAAAGCTGCTGCCGCTTATCTATGGAAAAAAGGATTGGGCAGTTGAAATCCAACTACTTGATCCTTATCCCCCTCAACATCTGCCACTAGGGGAGAGCCGGAAGGCCCCCAAACACATTAGATGGTTGGCTAGTTAGTAGGCTACTTACTTGGCTCATAGTAATCATAGATTTTCACAGGAACTGGTGAAGTTTTTCCAACAATATATTCCCTGAATGCTTGCATCTGTACGCAGGTCATACACTGACTTGGTATCTGGAAAAGAAATTGTGAAATGTCATGTTTTGCAGCCTTTAAATCTTGAGTTAAGAGAACCTGGAGCTTTCAGAGTACAGGATAACTGGATCCCCGCTGTGTTGTGTCGCTACATCCTTAGGCTATGTGCAAACAGGTGCGGGATTACAAACAGAATTTCATTTGGATTTTTGTGCAGATTTCTCTGCGTTTCGGCACCAAAATCTGCATGTGTTACTTATGGATTTTGTAGCAGATTGTGATGCTAATGTGCCCTGATCTCACCCTTTGCCACGCAAATCTACCCAAACAATTGACATTGTGTAGATTTCAAAATCCGTACAGCAGGTGAACTTCTGTGCGGAAAATATATTAATATTTATTAGATCTCATTCACTTAAATCAATGCTTAGAAACAGTACATAATTCACAACTCGTGTAGGCAGCCTTAGAGTGCAACCAGATAGAACGGCAGGCTGCATGTGTCCAAGCCACGTCCACACGCAGCCAGTGATGGCAGAACTTTGCAATAAAGCACAATTAAATTAGTTGGCTGGGATCTCAAGCCACACACGTCAAGGAAAAAATTTTTAAGTGCTGATTGTTAATGCTGAAGCACACCAAACTCTGGTAATTTGATCACATTTTTCTGGTTATTTGCAATTTTTATAGACAATCCTTACAAATGATTTTTTTATTATAGGTTATAGAGTGAACTTAGTGGAAGTTCGATGGCCATTAGAGCAAAGAACAATGTCTTGTGCAAAAATACAGTGATAGCACTGTCATTGTTCACTGTCCAAAAAGCCAAATAAACAGATTAGAGTTGAGAAACACAAATGATCTACTTATCACTATGTGTTCTTATTGAATTAAGATTTAAAGTTCAGTCATGCCTTTTTATGCACCAGGGAGGTAATTATCTTTTTGAAGCATGTGTGAGCTGATCTAATCCTTTTTTACTAGCTTATGGGTCTTTAACAGATGACAATGTAAATAGGCAATTATATCAGTGACAATAAAGTCAGAGCAACTGAACTTGTATTTTACCTTGATGACGTTTTGTTAGTCATCCAACTGGCTTTCTCAATTAGGATGATTTCTACAAGAAATCTCTGGCATTAAATACTGGTGACTCATGTTTCAGTCAGTGTAATCTGTTTATCATAATCAACACGAGGACCAGGACCTCATGGTGGTAAGATGGTGATAGCAGTTTGCATGGCTTGCTTCACATTTCAGTTATACATCTCTGTCAGGCTTTTCTCCAGGGAGCAAAGTGCCAGAGATGGCTGCATCTGGCACTGCCGGATGCTAACAGATATCCGTGGGCCCGATTTTCTATAATATGGACTGGCAGAGATCCTTCCGTAACCTAGCAAACATGCCGAGAAGCGGATGGACGAAAACCACTGCATGTAGCAGTATGTGTCCTGCCGCTTCTTTGCATATTTGCGGGGTTGCGGCCAGATTGTCGCCGGTCCCCATTATAGTGAATGGGACTGGACGGTGATGTATTTGCTTCCAACAAAGCCGGAATGCAGAGAGATCTGGCAGCTGTTCCCTGCCGAATCTCTAACACAAATGTGAAACAGGCCTAAAGCTGTTAAGTGTGTAAGTGTAGCTACATCTTAAGGACACTTGTTCAATGACAGCGAGTTTTGCATGTTAGACACAGAGAAGGAATGGTTCAACAGAGGTATGAAAGATGCTATTTATGTCCAACTGCAGGGGTGCAGCATTTATTGCCTGCTACTAACAATGCTATTCTAACACCTCTCCAGGGGCAGTTTAATCACACCTAATAGCTTCAGTCATGCAAATGGAAATCAACATCTTACCTTCATGTGGTCTTTGACCTCGTCTTGAGTAAGATGAACATATTATGCTAACTAAAGCATTTGTCACCAGCATTTAATGCCAGCAATTCATTTAATTGAAAAAGCCAATTAGATGACTAGCAAAATGCCCGCTAATTGACCCAGTGATCAATCGTGTGAAAGGACCTTTACAAATAGATTAGTGAGTCAAGAAATAAGGTGTCAGAAATAAGGTCTGTTACCTGGTCAAAGAAAATGCTAAGAGATGGGCAATTCCTTATAATATGCTAGTAACTGCCAGCAAGGTAACATTGGGGTATTAAAGGAGAGTATATTCTGCCCATAGGCCTGACGAATAAGGTACAACACTGCAATAAGGTCAATAGGGTGAGTTTATTTTTGGCACCTGGGTAGACTAAGGCCTGTATTACACCAACCGATTATCTGACCAATATCTTTCCAATTAGACCAATAGTTGATGTGTATAACATAAGATCTGTGTGTGTGATTGGCCATCAGACCAATCATTGGTAAGAAAATCTGTCAGATAATCTGTTGGTGTAATAAAGGTTAGACATCAGTGTTTAGGTCGGTGTTTGATCAGTCATTTCCATCAGTGATTGTGAGCCAGAACCAGGGTGAAGCCTACTCAGATATAAGACATAACGGAAAGATTTGTACCTGTTCAGAGGTTTTGACACACCAGATTTTGGCTCAGCAAAACTGACCAAATACTGACCAAACACTGATGTATGAAAAAGGCCAAAATCTCTCACTAGTTCTCATTACCAGTAACATCATCTTTTTGATTCTGCCATTGATGATAGGCTGGTATTGAGGACAAAAGTATAAATGGCTAAGGCGAAACCTTGAGATCCTTGAGAAATAAGTACTCTTATTAGGGAGTACCTTGTAATAAGTTGCTGTGGTGGAGGTAATTGGTTAGATTACAGTGCATATATTATGGTTTTAAAGGGGTTATCCCCTAAAAAATTGGGCTTTTTTTCTGGAAGAGGATCTTCTTATTCAGTAGTAGAGTTGAGCGGACACCTGGATGTTCGAGAAGTTCGGCCGAACTTCCCGGAAATGTTCGGGTTCGGGATCCGAACCCGATCCGAACTTCGTCCCGAACCCGAACCCCATTGAAGTCAATGGGACCCGAACTTTTCGGCACTAAAAAGGCTGTAAAACAGCCCAGGAAAGGGCTAGAGGGCTGCAAAAGGCAGCAACATGTAGGTAAACCCCCTGCAAACAAATGTGGATAGGGAAATGAATAAAAATAAAAATAAATTAAAATTAACCAATATCAATTGGAGAGAGGTCCCATAGCAGAGAATCTGGCTTCACGTCACCCACCACTGGAACAGTCCATTCTCAGATATTGAGGCCCCGGCACCCAGGCAGAGGAGAGAGGTCCCGTAACAGAGAATCTGGCTTCATGTCAGCAGAGAATCAGTCTGCATGTCATAGCAGAGAATCAGGCTTCACGTCAGCCACCACTGCAACAGTCCATTGTCATATATTTAGGCCCAGCACCCAGGCAGAGGAGAGAGGTCCCTTAACAGAGAATCTGTCTTCATGTCAGCAGAGAATCAGTCTGCATGTCATAGCAGAGAATCAGGCTTCACGTCAGCCACCACTGCAACAGTCCATTGTCATATATTTAGGCCCAGCACCCAGGCAGAGGAGAGAGGTCCCGTAACAGAGAATCTGGCTTCATGTCAGCAGAGAATCAGTCTGCATGTCATAGCAGAGAATCAGGCTTCACGTCAGCCACCACTGCAACAGTCCATTGTCATATATGTAGGCCCAGCACCCAGGCAGAGGAGAGAGGTCCCGTAACAGAGAATCTGGCTTCATGTCAGCAGAGAATGAGTCTGCATGTCATAGCAGAGAATCAGGCTTCACGTCAGCCACCACTGCAACAGTCCATTGGCATATATTTAGGCCCAGCACCCAGGCAGAGGAGAGAGGTCCCGTAACAGAGAATCTGGCTTCATGTCAGCAGAGAATCAGTCTGCATGTCATAGCAGAGAATCAGGCTTCACGTCACCCAACATTGGAACAGTCCATTGGCATATATTTAAGCCCCGGCACCCAGACAGAGGAGAGGTTCATTCAACTTTGGGTTGCCTCGCAATATAATGGTAAAATGAAAATAAAAATAGGATAGAATGAGGAAGTGCCCTGGAGTACAATAATATATGGTTAAGGGGAGGTAGTTAATGTCTAATCTGCACAAGGGATGGAGAGGTCCTGTGGGATCCATGCCTGGTTCATTTTTATGAACAGCAGCTTGTCCACATTGGCTGTAGACAGGCGGCTGCGTTTGTCTGTAATGACGCCCCCTGCCGTGCTGAATACACGTTCAGACAAAACGCTGGCCGCCGGGCAGGCCAGCACCTCCAAGGCATAAAAGGCTAGCTCTGGCCACGTGGATAATTTAGAGACCCAGAAGTTGAATGGGGCCGAACCATCAGTTAGTACGTGGAGGGGTGTGCACACGTACTGTTCCACCATGTTAGTGAAATGTTGCCTCCTGCTAACACGTTGCGTATCAGGTGTTGGTGCAGTTAGCTGTGGCGTGTTGACAAAACTTTTCCACATCTCTGCCATGCTAACCCTGCCCTCAGAGGAGCTGGCCGTGACACAGCTGCCTTGGCGACCTCTTGCTCCTCCTCTGCCTTGGCCTTGGGCTTCCACTTGTTCCCCTGTGACATTTGGGAATGCTCTCAGTAGCGCGTCTACCAACGTGCGCTTGTACTCGTGCATCTTCCTATCACGCTCCAGTGCAGGAAGTAAGGTGGGCACATTGTCTTTGTACCGTGGATCCAGCAGGGTGGCAACCCAGTAGTCCGCACACGTTAAAATGTGGGCAACTCTGCTGTCGTTGCGCAGGCACTGCAGCATGTAGTCGCTCATGTGTGCCAGGCTGCCCAGGGGTAAGGACAAGCTGTCCTCTGTGGGAGGCGTATCGTCATCGTCCTGCCTTTCCCCCCAGCCACGCACCAGTGATGGGCCCAAGCTGCGTTGGGTGCCACCCCGCTGTGACCATGCTTCATCCTCATCCTCCTCCACCTCCTCCTCATCCTCGTCCTCCTCGTCCTCCAGTAGTGGGCCCTGGCTGGCCACATTTGTACCTGGCCTCTGCTGTTGCAAAAAACCTCCCTCTGAGTCACTTCGAAGAGACTGGCCTGAAAGTGCTAAAAATGACCCCTCTTCCTCCTCCTCCTCCTCCTCCTCCTCCTGGGCCACCTCCTCTTCCATCATCGCCCTAAGTGTTTTCTCAAGGAGACATAAAAGTGGTATTGTAACGCTGATAACGGCATCATCGCCACTGGCCATGTTGGTGGAGTACTCGAAACAGCGCAACAGGGCACACGGGTCTCGCATGGAGGCCTAGTCATTGGTGGTAAAGTGGTGCTGTTCCGTAGTGCGACTGACCCGTGCATGCTGCAGCTGAAACTCCACTATGGCCTGCTGCTGCTCGCACAGTCTGTCCAGCATGTGCAAGGTGGAGTTCCACCTGGTGGGCACGTCGCATATGAGGCGGTGAGTGGGAAGGCCGAAGTTACGCTGTAGCGCAGACAGGCGAGCAGCGGCAGGATGTGAACGCCGGAAGCGCGAACAGACGGCCCGCACTTTATGCAGCAGCTCTGACATGTCGGGGGAGTTGTGAATGAACTTCTTCACCACCAAATTCAGCACATGCGCCAGGCAAGGGATGTGCGTCAAACCGGCTAGTCCCAGAGCTGCAACGAGATTTCGCCCATTATCGCACACCACCAGGCCGGGATTGAGGCTCACCGGCAGCAACCACTCGTCGGTCTGTTGTTCTATACCACGCCACAACTCCTGTGCGGTGTGGGGCCTGTCCCCCAAACATATGAGTTTCAGAATGGCCTGCTGACGTTTACCCCGGGCTGTGCTGAAGTTGGTGGTGAAGGTGTGTGGCTGACTGGATGAGCAGGTGGAAGAAGAGGAGGAGGAAGCTGAGTAGGAGGAGGTGGCAACAGGAGGCAAAGAATGTTGCCCTGCGATCCTTGGCGGCGGAAGGACGTGCGCCAAACAGCTCTCCGCCTGGGGCCCAGCTGCCACTACATTTACCCAGTGTGCAGTTAGGGAGATATAGCGTCCCTGGCCGTGCTTACTGGTCCACGTATCTGTGGTTAGGTGGACCTTGCTACAGATGGCGTTGCGCAGTGCACACTTGATTTTATCGGATACTTGGTTGTGCAGGGAAGGCACGGCTCTCTTGGAGAAGTAGTGCCGGCTGGGAACAACATACTGTGGGACAGCAAGCGACATGAGCTGTTTGAAGCTGTCTGTGTCCACCAGCCTAAATGACAGCATTTCATAGGCCAGTAGTTTAGAAATGCTGGCATTCAGGGCCAGGGATCGAGGGTGGCTAGGTGGGAATTTACGCTTTCTCTCAAATGTTTGTGAGATGGAGAGCTGAACGCTGCCGTGTGACATGGTTGAGATGCTTGGTGACGGAGGTGGTGGTGTTGGTGGTACATCCCCTGTTTGCTGGGCGGCAGGTGCCAACGTTCCTCCAGAGGCGGAGGAAGAGGCCGAGGCGGCAGCAGCAGAAGAGGTAGCAGGGGGAGCCTGAGTGACTTCCTTGTTTTTAAGGTGTTTACTCCACTGCAGTTCATGCTTTGCATGCAGGTGCCTGGTCATGCAGGTTGTGCTCAGGTTCAGAACGTTAATGCCTCGCTTCAGGCTCTGATGGCACAGCGTGCAAACCACTCGGGTCTTGTCGTCAGCACATTGTTTGAAGAAGTGCCATGCCAGGGAACTCCTTGAAGCTGCCTTTGGGGTGCTCGGTCCCAGTAGCAGGCGGAGTCTCTTGGCGGCGGGTGTTCTGCTTTTGCCCATTGCTCCCTCTTTTGCTACGCTGTTGGCTCGGTCTCACCACTGCCTCTTCCTCCGAACTGTGAAAACCAGTGGCACGACCTTCATTCCATGTGGGGTCTAGGACCTCATCGTCCCCTGCATCGTCTTCCACCCAGTCTTCCTCCCTTACCTCCTGTTCAGTCTGCACACTGCAGAAAGACGCAGCAGTTGGCACCTGTGTTTCGTCATCATCAGAGACGTGCTGAGGTGGTATTCCCATGTCCTCATCATCAGGAAACATAAGTGGTTGTGCGTCAGTGCATTCTATGTCTTCCACCGCTGGGGAAGGGCTGGGTGGATGCCCTTGGGAAACCCTGCCAGCGGAGTCTTCAAACAGCATAAGAGACTGCTGCATAACTTGAGGTTCAGATAGTTTCCCTGGTATGCATGGGGGTGATGTGACAGACTGATGGGCTTGGTTTTCAGGCACCATCTGTGCGCTTTCTGCAGAAGACTGGGTGGGAGATAATGTGAACGTGCTGGATCCACTGTCGGCCACCCAATTGACTAATGCCTGTACCTGCTCAGGCCTTACCATCCTTAGAACGGCATTGGGCCCCACCATATATCGCTGTAAATTCTGGCGGCTACTGGGACCTGAGGTAGTTGGTACACTAGGACGTGGCAGAACGGCCACGTCCTCTCCCAGCACCAGAGGGTCCACTAACACCACCACGACCATGTCCACGTCCGCGTCCCTTACTAGATGTTTTCCTCATTGTTATCGTTCACCACAACAACAAAAATATTATTTGGCCCAATGTATTGAATTCAAATTCAGGCCTTTTTTTTACAGACACCTAACACTATCTGGCTATCTATTTAGGTACCGTATTACACTAATACAGGCACAGCAGTAACCACAGATTTAGCTGAATATAAATTTGAGGCCTAGTATTTAGGCGCTGGGTGACAGGTATACGTTTACGGACAGAATTAGACTTGGAAATGCACAGTAGCGTGTGTGTGTGAAGTTATTCAGAATGACCCTATGTGCACCTTGAATCTTATATACCCTTTTAGGGATAGATTTAAAATAGCTCGTATACAACAGAAACCACTAAATAAGGAAATTGCTAAATTGGGAATTGTATTTCAACCCAGAACAAAAAATGTGCTTTGACGGACACTAAATAACTTGACCAGCCACAACAGTACAGCAGTAACGACAGATTTAGCTGGATATAAATTTGAGGCCTAGTATTTAGGCGCTGGGTGACAGATATAGGTTTACTGACAGAATTAGACTGGGATATGGCCAAAAAATAACCACACTATTGATGGTTAAATGCACTTGGTGTGACAGCTTGACCAACCACACTATTGAGGGTTAAATGCACTTGGTGACAGGCTCAGCTTGCCCCTGATGTAGTATATGGCCAAAAAAATAGCCAGACTATTGCTGGTTAAATGCACTTGGTGTGACAGCTTCACCCTGATGTAGGATTTAGCCAAAAAACAACCACACCATTGAGGGTTAAATGCACTTGGTGACAGGCTCAGCTTGCCCCTGATGTAGTATATGGCCAAAAAATAAACAGACTATTGCTGGTTAAATGCACTTGGTGTGACAGCTTGACCCTGATGTAGGATTTAGCCAAAAAACAACCACACCATTGAGGGTTAAATGCACTTGGTGACAGGCTCAGCTTGCCCCTGATGTAGTATATGGCCAAAAAATAAACAGACTATTGCTGGTTAAATGCACTTGGTGTTACAGCTTCACCCTGATGTAGGATTTAGCCAAAAAACAACCACACCATTGAGGGTTAAATGCACTTGGTGACAGGCTCAGCTTGCCCCTGATGTAGTATATGGCCCAAAAATAACCAGACTATTGCTGGTTAAATGCACTTGGTGTGACAGCTTCACCCTGATGTAGGATTTAGCCAAAAAACAACCACACCATTAAGGGTTAAATGCACTTGGTCGCAGCTTGTGCTGGCGCACCACAAGACACAAAATGGCCGCCGATCACCCCAGAAAAAAGTGACTGAAAAACGCTCTGGGCAACGTGAGCAATTCAATAGCAGCAGTTCAATCATCCACAGCTGCAGATCGATCTCTGAATGAAGTCTTTTGGACGAGTTAATCACTGCCTAATCTCGCCCTAACGTCGCAGCTGCAACCTCTCCCTATGCTGATCAGAGCAGAGTGACGGGCAGCGCTATGTGACTCCAGCTTAAATAGAGGCTGGGTCACATGGTGCTCTGGCCAATCACAGCCATGCCAATAGTAGGCATGGCTGTGACGGCCTCTTGGGGCAAGTAGTATGACGCTTGTTGATTGGCTGCTTTGCAGCCTTTCAAAAAGCGCCAAGAAAGCGACGAACACCGAACCCGAACCCGGACTTTTACGAAAATGTCCGGGTTCGGGTCCGTGTCACGGACACCCCAAAATTCGGTACGAACCCGAACTATACAGTTCGGGTTCGCTCATCCCTATTCAGTAGTTATTTGCTTCTGTCAGATTAGTCCCACACTAGGCAACGTTTCTTCTCCATACCTTCTTCTATGCTATTAGTACGATCACTTCCAATGTTACTGAAAGTGCAAGTTTCCAAAAATAACTATGTTGGAGTAAGACAACATGGTGGCATGACTTCAAGAATCTAACATAATGGAAAGACAGAACCTGTTTTTGTACTGCATTAAGAAGAACTATATAGAACTACTATGTAGCTGTGTCACGTAAGAAAAACTTGTGTTCTGAGCCCCTTCTCTGTCTATGTGTAGACATTACCCAGTCATTCTGTTTCTGTACTAAATTACATATAGCCTTTAATAAATAGCAAAATATAACTCTTCTAATAAATGTCTTTGTGATAAGACCCACAAGGGTTCATGCACTTAAAGGTAATACAGCTTCATGAATGAATTGTTTACACAGAGCAAAGGAATGCAATTGGCCTTTTCATTTGAGAAAAGGTACTTTACTCACCTCGTCAAAATAGAACAGCACCTTTCTTCCTTCAACCTCATAGCGTTTTAGCCCTATCTGTTTATTTAAGAGCAGCTGAAACATAAAAATAATACATATGAAATAACATGCAGACAACATACTATGCTAGTGAAGAAATTCCTGAGAATCCTCATAGAGATGTGTATCAGAGGATTTAAAGAGCTTGTGTCGGCTCTCCTGAAATGTCTTAGAAAATACTTGCGTTTCTCATGAAATAACACGTCCGGAGAACCGTGCACTGTGCCATTACTCAGTTTTTTATCTTGGGATACGACTACACAGTGTGGCCATACAATGGTTGCGACACAACCATGCTGAGAACTCCAATTAACGAATTAACTAATTAGAACTGCACTGTTTAGTCGGGCTGCATGGTTAATGGCTGCATGGAATTGGGAGTGCAACCGTGGCATGAGGGCACCATGTGGTTGTATCCTAGGAAAAGTACAGTGATTGGACAGTGAAGGGAAATGGCCTATTGATAAAGGAAGTCATCACATCCAGTTTTCAAGCTATTCAGATTTCCAGGAGTATTAAAGGGGTTATCCAAGATGTGCTGCAACTTCTGGGATCACGTGCCATGTATTGGGCATGTGATCCCAGCCTGGGGTTAGAACCCGCAGCGCCTGCGCGATTCTGAATCTCCCACAAGCAATTTGGTGAGAGAATCAGACTCACGCTTGCACTGCAAGTTGTAATCCCAGGCTGTGTTTACGTGCCCAATGTATGGCTTGTGATCCCGGAAGTGGCGGGCTCACGGTGCATCTCAGATAACCCCTTAGAGAAAAACAGAATGCATGGTACAAAGAAAAGCTGCTCCAAAATTGCTGTTTTATGGAAGTATTTACTAAAACATGTCAGAAGAGCGGAAAGGTCCCCTTTAGGGCTCATTTGGGGATTGTGAATTCGCAGAACACAGATGCCGGCCGTATACATTCTGTATTTTGCCGAATGGAAAGGCCAGCCCCTAATAGGACAGTCCTATCTTTTGCAGAAAGGCCATGTGGACATACTGACATGGAATGCACACTTATTTCCGTTTTCTTTGCAGCCCCAATGAAGTGAATGATTCCGCATATGGGCCACCAAAAAAACGTAGCGGACACGGAAAAAAATATGTTCGGGTGCATGAGCTCTTAAGATGACAGCCACTAGGAGTAACAAATCCATGACACTAGGTTTACTAAAAGCCACATCTTTGAGATCAGTCCCAGCCAAAAATAGCCCATAAATTCACATCTGAACCCTTACAGGGCACATGCTGAGTGATAATAATGGAGTCTTTCATTTATTAGCTTTTATTATCAGTAAAACTGACAATATTTCGACAACATCGACCCTTGTCTCATCAAGGCTTACAATCTAAATTTCCTGACAATGACCTATACAAATACATTCATGTACGGTACATGTAGTGCCCTGGAGCAAGAGTACTTTGGAGTCTGGACGTTTGTGGACATTTGCCCTTATTGATGCTATGCAAAGCCATCAACCCCCTACCTTATTGCACTTTGAAGGATTAACTTACACTATGATATATGCCGTTGATTACACTTATATTGTTTGAGTATTGTTGAACTGCATTTTATGTTATTTATAATATATCCTGTTCATTTGCACTGTTATTGCACTATATCTGCACTGCAGTGTGGAAAGGGTTAATGCACAGTCAGCTAATAGTGAAAGACTTTGGGACTTTCCAGCCTGTGCACTGAGAAGCTAGTGTTTTCCTGAGTTACCATAAGGAACTATGCAGAGCTGAGTATTGAAGGGGAAAAAACAGACACAGTCAACTTTTGACCATCTGGTTTAGCTCTTTTAGACTGTTGTTTATATCTGGAAACTGCTTAGGCTGCCTTCACATCTGCATCAGAAGCTCAGTTCGGGGATTCAGTCACAGAATTTGTCAAAAATAGCAAATACAAAAGTCCTGCATGCAGGACTTTTTTCTGCGCTAAAAAAAAAACATTCTCCATAATGGAAACCTAACGGATCCCATTATAGGCAATGGTATCTTTTAGGCTCAGTTCCTGTCAGTTATTTTCTGAATCCGGAACTACCATTATTTTTGCTCTTCATCTGCTATAATGGAGCAGAAGAACAGAAATAATAGCGATGATGTGAAAGCTGCCTTAGTCATTCCCATTGACTTATGCTGAGGCCCAATTGAAGTCTATGGTAGCCTTGAACTGCAGTGTTGTTTCTGTTGGGCTGTGATTCTCCAGCTTCACCCCTCCTACTAGAAGATTCTAAATCAGAAGCCAGCTCAGAGCGTTGCCTGTATGGTTTTGCACTTCAGTTCCTCCAGTAAGCACACTGGTTTACTGCAAACCCTGACTCTCTGGACTTATTTTCCATTTGGGTGCACCAAGCTGTACCAGCCCGTGCAGAAAGCAGAAACATGGCGACACCTCAACAATGTCCAGGGGACCCAGAGTAGTGTTAGGACCACCTCAAACCCAGTCACTGTGTACATACATACAATATTAGGACCAATTACTGTGTAATGTGGACTTACTGGAGTTCTACATCTGTGTCAGTTGCAACCAGTTATACATGTTGACAGCCAGAAATTTCTTAAGTTCACGAGCTGATGCATAAAAGAAATGTGATGGACTCAGCTAACTACCCCCTAAGACTCCTAATGAGGCCAATAAACGAAAATTCTTCTCTTCTCTTCTCCCTGCTGTGACCCCCACATAATTCCCGGATATATCTGTCCAAGAGGGCTCCGTCTGGGCTGTGGAATGCCCAGGACGCTTTGCAGCATGTGGAGCTGGAGACATCAGACTGTCCCCTCTATGTTAACAAAATCATGCTTGTTTGGCTGTAACCTCGACTCGTATCATCATCAGTGCTGATCTAAATTAATGATGTATGGATGCAATTTAGAACCAGCATGTTTTGTACTTCTTTAGGAAACATGCATTTCCGAAGTTTCATCAGAGTAGTTAACTGTATGGATCAGTCTACTTTCCCATGAATAATAAATTGTCTCCTGCAAGGATACATCTGATCAGTCTAAAGAACTAGATATTTTTGCGATGACAAAATCAGATAAATGTCACTAGTAAATTAAAGGGGTTGTGCAGTGGAGTAATATTGATGATCTATCCTTAGCATAAGTCATGAATAGAAATGAGCAAATTTCTCAAAAATTCAATTCGGGCGGGTCGCTGAATTTTCTGAAAAGATTCGATGCAATTTGAATTTATTTATCGCGATTTGCATTAAAAAACTGCTATTTCCTTCCTGGAGAGAGCCTCTATAGTGGTGTAGAACACTGTGCCTCGCAGTAACAAGAATTGGGAGTCTGCTGTGGTAGTGAAACAATACTGTGAGTCAGTATGACACGCAGATGACAGGCGTCACTCATAGAATCACTTCACACTTCACTTATTTGGGCAGTTACGGGGCCAAAACTGACCAAATAACTACGAACTCCGCCTTAGGCCTCATGCACATGACCGTTGTTGTGGTCCGCATCTGAGACGCATTTTTTGTCGCTCGGGTGTGGACCCATTCACTTCAATGTGGCCGCAAAAGATGCGGACAGCACTCTGTGTGCTATAAGCATCCGTTGCTCCGTTCCGTGGCACCGCAAAAAAATATAGCATGTCCTATCTTGTCCGTTTTGTGGATAAGAATAGGCATTTCTACAATGGGCCGCCCGTTCCGTTCTGCAAATTGCGGAAGGCACACGGACGGCTTCCATTTTTTGCAGATCCGCTGTTTGCGGACCGCAAAAAACGGAACGGTCGTGTGCATGAGACGATGTTAGCTTCAAGAAGAAGAGCACTCCTTTTACACCGTCGTCAGCTAATTCCACATAGATGTCTACAGAACCTGTTCTATTAAATGCTTATACAAGTAGAGCCCCCAGCAGTAAGTTTGTGCTGACATCACTGATTATTTTGCCCTTCCTCTGATCCGTCAGAACAATAACCCCCCCCAAAAAACCTGTCTGTTGAACATCCATCTTCACTCGGTCAGCATTTGGTCAGTAATCCATCAGTATTGCTAAAGAAAAAAAACCAGGAGTGGATTCAAAACAGAGATGATACATGAATGGAATCTTTGCATGTCTTCTGTGTTTTGTACCGACTCCTGCTTTTGGCTACCAAATCATAAGCCAATTCTGATGCAAAATAGGGACCATGTCATATAGTGGGAAGAATGTTGGCTCAGTGGTTAGCATTGGTGCCTAGCAGCGCAAGGGCAACATCTGCATGGAGTTTGTATGTTCTCCCCTTGTTTGCATGGGTTTCCCCCGGGCACTCCGGTTTCCTCCCACACTCCAAATACATACAGTGAGCCCCATTGGGGACAGTTGGATGCTAATGTCTGTAAAGTGCTGCAGAATAAAGAAGCGCTATATAAGTGCAATAAATAAAATATAAGCTTTACAGCTGCTGATCTGTTGTGAGGTGGTAGCAGCATGAGGAGACCACAATGTGGCCCAGTAACATACTGTTCAGGTGGCAGCAACATGAGAAGACCACAGAGTAGTGATGTGGCAGCGGCATGAGGAGACTACAAAGTGGCCCAGTGTCAGAGTGGAAAGTTGGAAGCACCACATCGGGCCCAGAGCGGGGTGGCCACTATCTATTTGTTCCACCCTGTGCAACAAGTTGTCAGGCTTCTTTTTGAGCAGCATCAGTCCTCATAGCCTGCAACTTGTGCAATTAGGATGCACATGGTACATAATCTGTGTATCCTCTTACATTTAACTGCCCAACTCCGTGCTGTTTCCCCTGATGAGTCTTACGCTCACCCGTAAGTGAAACATGCATGTAAGGATTTTCTAGGAGAGGGCTATTCAGGGTCTCCAATTCTAGGGTTAGGTTCCGAACGGGACACCCTTGTTCTAGTGGGTGTACCGTAATTAAGCCTTAGGGCTAGTGTAGGATCCCATTAGGGTAAAACTAGGGACTCATAGGCCGGACCCCTATCTGTGTGCAGCACCATCAATACAAAGGACCCATCTTTGATCCGAGAGGTAACTGCAGCACAACTGGAGCTACCCGACTACGCGGTAGGACAAATTGGTTACCATCATACGGGTGCCGCCATGCACCACTTTTTTGTTCTACCTAAGTTTGACGTGTATGCTTTAAATACTCTAATGTCATGTTAGATGTGACACGATTGAAGCTACACATCCTTTTTTGTTTGAGGTTCTATCTACATTTATTTATCTATATAAGGGGCTATTTTCTAAAAGCTTTAATTAAAAGTTATGTTTTAATATCCTAAAAATTCGATCACAATTACCAGATATTTCTGAAAGTTGGAAGCAGCATGAGGAGACCACAGAGTGGCCCAGTGACAGAGTGGGGGTGGCAGCAGCATTAGGAGACCACAGAGTAGTGATGTGGCAGCAGCATTAGGAAGAAACAGGCATCTTTGGTCAAAGTGTAGGTGTGGCACCATGGATGATCTAGTCTGATGTTTGATTCATCTTCACAAAGGTCAGTTTTTCGACATTTTCCCCTTGGGGTAACTATGGCCCCCGCAGCACTAAACACCTGCTCTGATGCCACACTGCTGGCCAGGCAGAAAAGCTTGTCCAGGGCAAACTCGGACAGTTGCGGCCATAAATCGAGTTTGGCTGCCCAGTAGTCCAGGGATTTTTCTATGTGGGGTGTCAGGGTGCACTCCAAGTATGCCATAACCTGCTGGTTCAGGTTTTGCTCTATGTCTATCTGCTGCTGGTGAGTAGTTTCTTCAGTAGGCGGGTGAAGAAAACTGCTCATCAGCGACTCTAGACTCCCCCCAACAGCAGCCATGGCAGTGGAACGTAAGCACAGAGGGCCCCCCCGGGCAGACCTGCGTGAGAATGGGCAATGGCGCACATAGGCAGCGGACAACTGACTACATAGGATGATAGTAGTTCAGTTTGTCCTCCTTCTCAGTGGGTATAAAAAAAAGGCCCCCATTTTTGACCGGTTAAGATCCAGTAGTCATCCCTCTGTCAAATGGTGACAATTCGGCTGTCATTACGAAAGCAAATAAGCATGCATCGGGCCATTTGCGCAAGTGACTCGGAGGGACTCCCTGCCTCCATCTCCACTGGATACTGCCACGGCGTGTCTGGGTCATCTGCCTTATCTTCCTCATCACCCTGTAGCTCCTCTGGCTGCCCCTCCTCTCCTGTCACCTGTGTAGAAAAACCACCCATTTATCTACACATTGATTGTGCTCGAATGACCTCCTCCTCCTCTAGCTCAGCCCCCACAGGGCTCATGTGGCCATTAGATGTAGTTGCCATGTCTCCTGTCCCTTGGCCAGCCAGATTTAGCAGCATCTGTTCCAGGACATGAATCAGTAGAATGGCGTTGTTCATCCCGTAGTCCTGGCGACTGACAGATAAAGTGGCCTCCTCAAGGGCCCAAGCAAATGGCAGGTGTCATACATGAGCTGTCACTGGCTAACATCAAAGTACACAGGGGAGTTCCTCTGTCCGCCTGTATCATCAAGAAATCGTTTATGTCCCTTCTCTGTTCATATAATCGGTCCAACATATGCAGATAGGTCATCAATATTACTCCACTGCACAACTTCTTTAAAACGTGCACAAAAACACTAGAGGAATAGCTCTTAGTCCTGGGGATAGGTCATCAATATTACTCCACTGCACAACTCCTTTAAAACGTGCACAAAAAAACACTAGAGGAATAGCTCTTAGTCAGGGAAAACATTTGTAGAGTGTTGTACCATATTAGTAATCCACAGTGAAAAGAATTGTAGCTGAATTATACACATTAGAGTATTGATGGCCAAACCCAATCCAGGAGATTGGGTTTGGCCATCATTGATGCCTGGCAGCAGCCGTTTCCTTTTTCCCTATTGAAAATACATACATGCTTAGCTGAACCGAAAGCATATTTTTATGGGGAAGTTGGAAGAGATAGCTGTCGGCCAAACAAGCTTGTTTGACCAACAGTGACTGAAGGCGTATGTGCACATTAACTGAGTAGATTACGGATTAGGTCTCCTAAACTGGCTATATATGTTAGATTTATATCAGCCACTCATGACTATTCCAGCGGGCCCAGTCCATCTAATGTGCATCAGAGCAGAGGTCAGGGGAGATAAGGACAGGGCTGTTGGATTTCAAATTGCAACTTATTTTTTGTTCCTGGGGATATAAGCCACTGCCAGTTGGCAACTTAAGGTGGCCTTGGAAAAAAACTCAAAGTGGCCCCATGTTGCAAGCTGGTCCAAAGTGACATAAGGAAGGGCCAACACAAGTCGTTGGGGCCAGCAAAACCATATTGTGGTACAAAACACCTCCCCAAATAACACAGTGCAGCACAGTATACTGCCCCACCAGAACCAAATACTACAGAGCATCACAAAATACTGCCCCTATAAGCTGTCCCTCTGTAATGGAGCACCAGCTGCCAAGTTCCGCCCTTCTGCTCCAGTTGCATCAAGATGGCAATACAGCTGAATTCAGGAGTCAGAAGGGCACCTGCGGCCAGGCATTAATTATCTCCAGGAGCATCAGGTCATTACTTACCTGGCTGGTGGCCATGAGGAGGGCTCAAACGGCCCACAAGGACGTTTCCATGTAGGGTCTATGGCCAGTACATTCCTTCTTATATAGGCTGTTGTTTATGAAACGTTATCCTCAATTAACCATTTAGTGAACAGACATCCTGGTGCTGCGTTATGTTGATCTATTGTGGTTGTTGTTATTGTTGTTATTATTATTCCAGGGCACCGTACATATGAAAAGGGGTTAGCATAAATAATATAAAACAGAGGGACAGAGGACTCTGCCTGTGAGACCTTACAATCCTCATGGACCTTACAATCTCCATGGGAACAGGGAAGAGGTCAATAGGTAAGGCTGAGTTATTGGAGGCTGTAGGCTTCCTGAAGAGTTGGGTCTCACGTTGCTTTTGAAAGTTTGGATGTTGGGAGTCTGATGTGCTGGGGTTCTGAGTTCCAGAGTATGGGAGGATGCATAGGTGAAATCTTGGAGATGACTGTGAGGAGCAGACAAGAGGAGAGCAAAAAAAGAAGTCTTGGGAGGATGGGAGCTTGCATGTGGGGAGGTAGCAGAGATTAAGTCAGAGATATATAGAGAGGAAAGGTTGTGGAAGCCTATTGTGTCATTGTAAATATTTTTAACTAAATTCACTGAGCAATGGGCAGCCAATAAAGGAATTTGCAGAGGGAAGATGTGGAGGAGAAACAAGGCGAGAGGTGAATCAAGTAAGTATCAGAGTTGAGGATGGACTGGGGCAGTGCAAGAATGTTAGATGGGAGACCACATAGGAGGATGTGGCACTAGTGTAGGCAGGAGATAATGTACTAGAATTTTTGTTGACTCAGAGTTGAGGAAAGAGCAGATAGGAGAAATGGTTTGAGGCAGTAGGAATTGGTAGAGGCTTGGATATAGGGTCTGAAGAACTGGACAGAATCAAAAGATACCCAAAAGATCACATTTTTTACACATTGCATTATTTCTATTAAGATATTGTGCTTTATTGTATACTCTAAACTCAACAATTTGTAGATGACCACTGTGGTCTCACTTTTTTGTCTGAAACAACTGACAGTTAAGAACAATTGATGCCCTTCAGTTGTGTAGCAACCACAAATATATTGCAAAACAAGTTCTGTCATTGTTTAAGAACTTCTACATATAGATTGGTAAATGTAACCTGATGCTACTTGTTATTGGATTAACTAACATTTTATGTTGCGTGTTCTTTAATCCTTAAAGCAATGCTTTCCGAATGCCAGCTTCCTGGGGTTAAACCAAGTAATAATAATTTAAATCCAAATTAAACAAACCATGTTCTCCAAACTGGTCACTTTCAGGAGAATTCCAAGACGACTTGAATCTGACCCAATTAAATCCAGATGTGAAAAAGCCATGCAGACCTTTTGGAAGTTAAAAAACAGCTCCCACCAGTACAGATCACTCACCCTAGTCCTTCAAAAATGCATATGTTACCCAGCAGGGGACTTAGAGCATCTCTGCAAAATGGTCATGTTCCTCTAAAGAACGAGTGCTCTCTCTCTGGACACGACTCTTCAAATACTGTACCTGCATTCGGAAACATTTCTAGCAACTCAGTAGTCTCTTATTCTATATATAATGTTATATAATATGCACTGGATACTGCGGAAAAAATTCTCCAGTCAGCAAGTTGCAGGTAGTAGAACTGACTTAAAAGTCATGCAAAATTATATTAATAAGCAGAGACATTTCTACATGAGTACATGGCTATTTCTTCTACAATCTAGAGATGTAACTGAGGGGGCAGAGTTTCAGGAAGGGTCTAAGTGCCTAAGGTGTTGGATGCCAAAGGTTATTGAGAAACTACTCTGCCATGGCCAGTTTAGATACAAGGCTAAGTTAGGATATTTAATTCTTGAGTGAAATTAAAGCATTTAAAATTACCTGTTCCAAACTCTCAATGTCTGCTCGGAATCCTGAAAGCAAAGATAGTTCCAGAACTGCCATGTTAGAAGCACCAGAATGGAGCCATCTGGATAAAAGAAAACCAAGATCAATTACACCACTAACAAAAGTCACCTACTTCATCATCACCAAGTCCAGGAGTATGGAAAACCACAAAATGCAAGTAGAATCAAGGATGGATACAATTGTAAACCCGTGAGACCAGAAAATCATCATGAACCGTAAAATCTTCATGGGAACAGGCAGGGAGTTAGTAGGTAAGGCTGAGTTATTGGAGGTTGTAGGCTTCCTAAATGGTTGGATTTCAGGTTGCTTTTGAAAGTTTGGATGTTGTGAGTCTGAGGTGCTGGGGTTGTGAGTGAACAGATATCTAATGATTAAAAAGGACCTGTCACCATGGAATGCGGTGGAATCTGTAGGCAGCATGTTATATAGCAGAAGAAGCTGCGCACTTGTCATTTTATACGTTGAAATCTCTGCTCTTTCTGAGGTCAAGATGGTCAATTTGGGTATTATCAGCGAGTAATACATTTTCTGTGTAAGTGCTCATTCACATAACTGTATCCATTTTCACGGATACTGGCCATGTGCGGAACTCATTTTGCAGATCGGAATGCTCTTCTCCATGATAGAAATGCCTATTCTTGTCTGCAAAAACAGAAAAGAAAAGGACATGATCTATCTTTTTTACGGGGCCGTGTGGATGCGGACCACAGGCGGTGTGCTGTCCACATGTTTTGCGGCCCCATTGAAATTAATGGGTCTGTATCTGATCAGCAAAATTTCGGATCAGATGCGGAATGAAAAATACGGATGTGTAAATGGGCCCAAAGTGTGTATACATAGATAGCTATCAGTCACTGATAGTTGTACATGGGGGAGGTGTTATCAGTGATTGATAGTATTCTCTGGGTAAGTGTGTATATACACAGATAGCTATCAGTCACTGATAGTTGTACACAGGGGAGGTGTTAATAGTGATTGATGGTATTCTATGTGTATGTGTGTATATAAAGATAGCTGTCAGTCACTGATTTGTACACAGGGGAGGTGTTATCAGTGATTGATAGCATTCCCTGTGTAGTGTGTATACATAGATAGCTGTCAGTCACTAATAGTTGTACACGGGAAGGGTGTTATCAGTGATTGATAGCATTCTCTGTGTAAGTGTGAATATATATAGCTGTCAGTCACTGATAGTTGTACATGGGGAGGTGTTATCAGTGATGAATAACATTCTCTGTGTAAGTGTGCATATATAGATATCTGTCAGTCACTGATAGATGTACACAGGTAAGGTGTTATCAGTGATTGATGGCATTCTCTGTGTAAGTGTGTATACAGAGATAGCTGTCAGTCACTGGTAGCTGTACATGGGGGAGGTGTTGTCAGTGATTGATAGCATTCTCTGTGTAACTGTGTATACATAGATAGCTGTCAGTCACTAATAGTTGTATATGGGGGAATTATCAGTGATTGATAGCATTCTTTGTGTAAGTGTGTTTACAGATATTGCAGTTAGTCACTGATAGTTGTACACGGGGAGGTGTTATCAGTGATTGATAGCATTCTTTGTGTAAGTACTGTAGGAAGGCGCAAGGGGCCGTCATTGATGGAAGGTATGTGTCACTGAGATTCCTGGCCTCGGTGAGGTAAAAGCCAGTAGTTTTAAGTGTCAGCGGCAGCTAGTGCTGACTGACACTGTTTTGTTGTTAGTATGGCTGTAAAGCCGATCCGGGCCGGCTCTTACTGGGAGTAGCCAAAGTGCTGGGTGGTTGGCTGCACCCCACACTCCAGGCCGGGTCTTTTTTGGCCTATATAAAACTCAGCCAGCAGTCTCAACTGGGTGTGGTTTATCCTCCATCTGACAGAGGAGCTGGGGAGTCTATGTGTTTTGGGACCTGTGAATTTGTGCCGTGCTAAAGGGCTGAGAGCTGCATGCCGGGAAACAGGTCCCTAAAGCCTGCTGAGACTGAGGATGGAAAACTGCTAACCAGGTGAAGATTTTGTTCTATGGACATTGCATGGTGTGAACAAACACCAAGACTGTGAACGGTCATTTTGTTTTCTTTATATGTGAATAAACACCAAACTGTTTAAGTTAAAGACTTTGTGATTCCCTCTATACTGCATCGGCTATCCTGTCTACCAGAGCAAAACCCCACAGTACGTATACATAGATAGCTGTCAGTGACTGATAATTGTACACTGGGGAGGTGTTATCAGTAATTGATAGCATTCTCTGTGTAAGTGTATATACATAGATAGCTGTCAGTCACTGATAATTGTACACTATACACTAGATGTGCTATTAGTGATTAATAGCATTCTCTCTGTGTGTATATATAGATAGCTGTCAGTCACTGATAATTGTACACTATACACTAGATGTGCTATTAGTGATAAATAGCATTCTCTGTGTAAGTGTGTATATATAGATAGCTGTCAGTCACTGATAATTGTACACTATACACTAGATGTGCTATTAGTGATTAATAGCATTCTCTGTGTAAGTGTGTATATATAGATAGCTGTCAGTCACTGATAATTGTACACTATACACTAGATGTGCTATTAGTGATTAATAGCATTCTCTGTGTAAGTGTGTATGCAGAGATAGCTGTCAATTACTGATGAGGTGAGAATTCTAACCTTGCGCAGGCTTCCAATGTTACTTTGTATTCCTGATGGTCCTGGTATGAGCCAGGATCATCATCATTGTAAAGAAGTGCTCGCTCTCGGAGAAGTGTCTCTGGACGCCCAGCTTGTCTCCGATCCCTTCTTGGCTTTGGTTCTTTGAGATGGACTTGAAGCATAAATGCTGGCTTGGTAATAGGGTCAGGAACATTGTAATGAACATCAATCTGTGAGGAACAAATCAAGGATCTACATAATGTAAACTAAATTACAATGCAATTTACACAATACCATAAAATAATGCAAATAACTCTTTATACACATTAGGGCACATTTACACAACAATCTATGGGGCTACTGGGGGGGCATTTTATAAACATGGGGACACTATTGGGGGATTTAATATACAGGGTGGCACTAATGGGGGGATGAGATCACAGATGAGATAAAGGCAGGAATATTCCATACACTAGAAGCCAAACATAAGTGATCCGACATTATCCAAGAAACTTGAATATCAAAGTATACATAATTACAAGTTTCGACAAGAACATTGGAATAAGAACATAATCTTCAACAGTTCGGTTGATTTTATTAGTAATACTGCAGTTGTGGATCGTCATGTGCGCGCCCAGCTCCGGATGCCCTCCTCATCCAAATTTACGGAATACATGAGTAAGATACCCTCTCTCAACACCATCACTTTAATTATTTTGCCCTAAATTCTCTCCAAGGAGCCCACAACTTGAAAAATCTACTATGTGTCCTGTTAGCCCAACTTGCCAGCTCCTCCATCAAGAATAGGTCTATTTTTGTGTACCAATCCTCCAAAGAGGGAGGAGTAGGCCAGAGCCAACTCAGCGGGACTAGTAGTCTAGCTGCCTGTACTAGTATGGTTGGTAGGTCCGACAAAGCTGGTCGCCAGGTGTCGGAAGGCAGCCATAATAACACTGATGCAGGGGATACATTTACTTGGCGTTCTACCAACTCCCAAAATGGACGGATATTCGGGCAGAACCAGAGAATATGACCCAAGGTGCCCCTCATCCCACCACAGCGCCAACACAGATCATTCATAGAGAGTCCCATTCTGAAAAGCTTAAACGGGTCATTATACCAGCGAGTCATTTTAAATGAATGCGAGTTTTCAATGAATGTTCCTGTATTTTGATGCATTTGAAAAACCCATGGGATCTCTGGTATATCTGAGTCAGTTCATAGGGGGAGAAAGAACAATCTAAGTCAGACTCCCAAGCCCTAATAAAAGCTGGGGTACCACAGGGCCTTTTAGTCAATAACCATTTATACAGTAACAAGATTGTACGTCTAGGTAGCTTATCATGGGACGTGAGTTGTTCAAACCAAGTAGGGACAGGGGATCTGTCATATCTGGCTATTAAGTCTCGGCAAGCATTCTTAAGCACATTATGTGGCAAGAAATGTTTTACTCCCACTAAGTCGGAGCAGAACGAGGTTATGTCTCCCTCTGTCTTTAATCTGGCAAGGAGGGATGCCAATGAAGTGTTCTTGAGTAGTCCCCAGAATTGTGGAATGGATGGCGTATCAGCTTTTAACAAGAAGGGGATAGCCATAGCTGGTAAATTGTAGGGTGGAGTCGAAAAAGGTTCCATATGGCCCTTGAGGTTTTTAACTGTCATGAAAAGGCTCGTGGTTAACCCCATTGGTTTAGCATCAGGTAGATCAAGTTCCCATAGGCCCGCTGACTGCTTTTCTGTCAACATCGTAAGCTCAATATCTGCTCCCAGGGGTCTGTAGGCTGGTACACAAAGAAGTAGCCATCTCTTTAGTTGTATGGCTTTATGGTAAAAAGCTAAATCTGGGAGGCCGAACCCTCCCTGTGAACGGGGACTAATTAATCTATCATAAGCCACTCTGGGTTTCTTACTCCTCCAGAGGAGTAACGTAAACATTTGACGGACTCGTCAGAAGAATGAGTGCGGAACACTAATCGGCACCATTTGTAACCAATAAAGCAACTTTGGAACTATATACGTTTGCAGGACATTCTTGCGGCCTATCCACGAGCCCCACGGGAGCGATAACGAGTGATTTGGGTTTGTATTTTCCTTAAGAGGGATAAATAATTGATGTTATACAATTTTGAGGGGTCGCTTGTGAGTTCCACACCCAAGTATGTAAGGGAAACGTCATTCCATTTAAATATTCCCATCGCCACCGATTTAGAGTAATTTATTTAGAAGTTAGATAGTTCTCCAAAGGTGGAGAAAAGATCAAAGAAATCTAAGGAAAGGCTTGTCTAGGGTTTGTGATTAGAAGCATTAAGTCATCAGCAAATGCTGCACATTTATGTTCAGCAAGCCCAACCTGCAGACCTCTAATCAATGAGTTATCGCGGAACGCTTGTAGTAGCGTTTCCATAACCATTATAAACAGGGACAGGAATAATGGACACCCCTGTCGGGTGCCGTTGGTGATAGGGAACGGGTTTGACAGTGTGCCATTAACTCGTACTCTAGCGCTGGGGGTGCTATAAAGAGACATTATCGCTTGTATGAACTCAGAGGGAACTCCAAACCTGTGTAGAGTATGCTGCATGTACAACCAGTCTACCCGATCAAAAACCTTCTCGGGGTCAGTACTCAACATCACGAGAGGCTGTGATTTAATGTTTTGACCACAGGATGGCGTTAATGAGACGACAGGATTGGAAGTGTCCCTCTCTGCCCATCACAAAGCCAGCCTGTTCCCTATTAATGATCTTGGGTATTAAAGAGGTCAGCCTGGAGGCTAAAAGTTTGGCCCAAATCTTTATATCCAAATTTAACAACAAGATCGGCCTATAATTACCACACTCTTTCGCGTCTTTACCCTCTTTATGAATGATTGTGATCATGGCCTCTAGAGCCTGGCTAGGGAGAGATATACCCCTCGCCAACGCTTGACACCACTAGGGCAATAGGGATGGGAGAAACTTCTTATAGTTTCCTATCGGTAGACCATCAGGGCCTGGCGCCTTACCCAAAGGCATTCCCATGCAGTGAGTCTGTTTTTTATGGCCTTTTTTCACGTGAATGTAGCCTTTTTATTGAAAAATTTCAAGGCCTCTTATTATTATACAATACAGCCAATTGTGCTATTACTGCCTAGAAAATCAAACTATTTATATCCATGTGACAGTTGGTTTAGTTCCACACCAGTTCACGGACTATTGCTAATATCACTAAAGCATTTTGCTGCTTTCAGCTTTGCAAATTATTATGACAATGATCCTATACGTTAGTCCTCACTGCTGCATAGCTGTACCAGTCAAGGTCAAACATGACCATATCATTGTTTGGAGCTCCCACACCAACTTGCTTATGTGCCGGAATTAGGATTTCCCATAGCTTACCTTTCAGCACACTGGTTACTTGATGTATAACTGAATGCAGACAAAAAAAAAGGAGTTGCCTACAGCAGGAGATCAGACTTTGCTGTCTGCATTATTTGGGGAAAATACTCTAAGTATTTGATACACAGGCAATTTTGCAAGTTTTTCCTCCTACAAAGAATGGAGAGGTCTGTAATTTTTATTACAGGTACACTTCAACTGTGAGAGACAGAATCTAAAAAACATCCAGAAAACCACATTATATGATTTTTTAATGATTCATTTGCATTTTATTGCAAGAAATAAATATTTGATCACCTACCAACCAGCAAGAATTCTGTCTCTCACAGACATGTTAGTTTTTCTTGAAGAATTCCTCTTACTGTGCACTCATTACCTGTATTAAGTGCACCTGTTTGAACTCGTTGCCTGTATAAAAGACACCTGTCCACACACTGAATCAATCACACTCCAACCTGTCCACCATGACCAAGACTAAAGAGCTGTCTAAGGACACCAGGAACAAAATTGTAGACCTGCACAATACCGGGATTGGCTACAGGACAATAGGCAAGAAGCTTGGAGAGAAGGCTGTTGGCGCATTTTTTAGAAAATGGAAGAAACACAAGATGACTGTCAATCTTCCTCGGTCTGGGGCTCCATGCCAGATCTAGCCTCGTGGGTTAAGGATGATTCTGAGAAAAGTCAGGAATCAGCCCAGATCTACACAGGAGGATCTGGTCAATGACCTGAAGAGAGCTGGGAGCACAGTCTCAAAGATTACCATTAGTAACACACTACGCTGTTATGGATTAAAATCCTGCAGGGCACACAAAGTCCCCCTGCTCACGCCAGCACATGTCCAGACCTGTTTGAAGTTCACCAATGACCATCTGGATGATTCAGAGGAGGCATGGGAGAAGGTCATGTGGTCAGATGAGACCAAAATATAACTTTTGGTATCAACTCCACTCACTGTGTTTGGAGGAAGAAGGATGAGTACATCCCCAAGAACACTGTCCCAACCGTAAAACATGGGGTGGTAACATCATACTTTGGCAGTGCTTTTCTGCAAGGGGACAGGATGACTGCACCGTATTGAACGGAGGATGGATGGGGCCATGTATCGCAAGATTTTGACCAACAACCTCTTTCCCTCAGTAAGAGCATTAAAGATGGGTTGTGGCTGGGTCTTCCAGCATGACAATGACCAAAAACACAGAGCAAGGGCAACTAAAGATTTTAAGATCCTGGAGTGGCCTAGCCAGTCTCCAGACCTGAACCCAATCGAAAATCTTTGAAGGAAGCTGAAACTCAATGTAGCCCAGCAACAGCCCCGAAACCGGAAAGATCTGGAAAAGATCTGTATGGAGCAGTGGGCCAAAATCCCTGCTGCAGTGTGTGCAAACTTGATAAAGAACTAAAGGAAACATCTGACCTCTGTAATTGCAGGTTTCTGTACCAAATCTGTTTTACTATTGTATCAAATACTTATTTCGTGCAATAAAACGCTAATTAATTAATTTAAAAATAATACAATGTGACCTGGAATTTTTTTTTTTTTTTTAGATTGTGTCTAATTTGAAGTGTACCTACAATAAAAATTAAAGACCTCTCCATTCTTTGTAGGTGGAAAAACTTCAAAAATCTCCAGTGTATCAAATACTTATTTTCCCCACTGTATATGTGATACACAGCATTATATTATAAGTTGCATTTTCTGCTCCATAGGCAATAAACGCTACAAGATGAATTCAATATGATTTTACCTGCATTAAACAACAGCCTTCTCCTTTTGCACTGACAAACAAACCAGTTGGGATTGTCGGGATCTGAAATGAGAAGGGAAAATAATGCATTGGTAAAGTTAGATGAAATAAAACGTATGCAGTCCATGGCACTTAGAATACTGGTAAAAAAAAAAAAAAAAAAAAGCCTAGCTTTATTCTAGACCCATTTATATTCGCTGCTCACCACAGCTTTCTGCAGGATCTTTTTGTTCATTCTATGAAGCTCAAAGGTCTCTTGATAGTCCAAGTTGGTTGAGGCCAAAGATACTGTGAGATTAACACCACCGATATAGGAAAGGATTGCATATTCAGCCAGAGCTTGCAGTGCCACACATGTGTCCTATGAAAAATGACAAATTTACTTGAATATTGTACACAGACAAACATATAGTAAATTAGGTAAATAATCTAAATTGTGGCCTCTAGTGAATTCCTAAACATTATTTTAGATTCATGTTATCCCTGTCACTTCTGGTTACAGTGTTCCTTTATAAAATGCCATTTACATGAAAAGATCTAGAGAACAGAACAGTACTTTTGTAACTAAGAGGTGTCTGTACATCGTAAATGATAATGGGTTGGTGGGTTGATGTGCTCTGTTTTTCTTCTTTAGCCCCTTCCCTTATATTATATTTCCTCTTGTTTAGGCTTTAGCTTAACTATGTCTTTATGTATTTTGCATCTGTATCACATTTTTATGTATGTAATTTGCATCCACGCTTAAACAACATTTTTTGTGGATCACTAGTGAACCCATTTATTTCTATGGGTCCACAAAAAAAAAAATACTGACAGCAAACGGATGTGATCGCTGTGCTGTCTGCATCTGTATTTCAGCTCCACAAATTCCAGAACATGTTCTATTCTTGTCCATACTGATGGGAGTGAGAAAAATGTGAAGTGCACACGGAAGGTGTCTGTATTTTGCAGATTCATGGTTTGTGGACCACAATATGAACACGGTCGTGTGCATGAAGCATATACAGTGGAGGAAATAATTATTTGACCCCTCACTGATTTTGTAAGTTTGTCCAATGACAAAGAAATGAAAAGTCTCAGAACAGTATCATTTCAATGGTAGGTTTATTGTAACAGTGGCAGATAGCACATCAAAAGGAAAATCGAATAAATAACTTTAAATAAAAGATAGCAACTGATTTGCATTTCATTGAGTGAAATAAGTATTTGAACCCTCTAACAAAAAAAGACTTAATACTTGGTGGAAAAACCCTTGTTTGCAAGCACAGAGGTCAAACGTTTCTTGTAATTGATGACCAAGTTTGCGCACATTTTAGGAGGAATGTTGGTCCACTCCTCTTTGCAGATCATCTCTAAATCCCTAAGGTTTCGAGGCTGTCTCTGTGCAACTCTGAGCTTGAGCTCCCTCCATAGGTTTTCGATTGGATTAAGGTCCGGAGACTGACTAGGCCACTCCATGACCTTAATGTGCTTCTTCTTGAGCCACTCCTTTGTTGCCTTTGCTGTATGTTTTGGGTCATTGTCGTGCTGGAACACCCATCCACGACCCATTTTCAGTTTCCTGGCAGAGGGAAGGAGGTTGTCGCTCAGGATTTCACGATACATGGCTCCGTCCATTTTCCCGTTTATGCGAATAAGTTGTCCTGTGCCCTTAGCAGAAAAACACCCCCAAAGCAAAATGTTTCCACCCCCATGCTTGACGGTGGGGACGGTGTTTTGGGGGGTCATAGGCAGCATTTTTCTTCCTCCAAACACAGCGAGTTGAGTTAATGCCAAAGAGCTCTATTTTGGTCTCATCAGACCACAGCACCTTCTCCCAGTCACTCTCTGAATCATTCAGGTGTTCATTGGCAAACTTCAGACGGGCCTGCACATGTGCCTTCCTGAGCAGGGGGACCTTGCGAGCCCTGCAGGATTTTAATCCATTGCGGTGTAATGTGTTTCCAATGGTTTTCTTGGTGACTGTGGTCCCTGCTAATTTGAGGTCATTAACTAACTCCTCCCGTGTAGTTCTAGGATGCTTTTTCACCTTTCTCAGAACCATTGACACCCCACGAGGTGAGATCTTGCGTGGAGCCCCAGAGCGAGGTCGATTGATGGTCATTTTGTGCTCCTTCCATTTTCGAACAATCGCACCAACAGTTGTCACCTTCTCTCCCAGCTTCTTGCTAATGGTTTTGTAGCCCATTCCAGCCTTGTGCAGGTCTACAATTTTGTCTCTGACATCCTTGGACAGCTCTTTGGTCTTTCCCATGTTGGAGAGTTTGGAGTCTGCTTGATTGATTGATTCTGTGGACAGGTGTCTTTTATACAGGTGACTAGTTAAGACAGGTGTCCTTAATGAGGGTGACTAATTGAGTAGAAGTGTCTAACCACTCTGTGGGAGCCAGAACTCTTAATGGTTGGTAGGGGTTCAAATACTTATTTCACTCAATGAAATGCAAATCAGTTGCTATCTTTTATTTAAAGTTATTTATTCGATTTTCCTTTTGATGTGCTATCTGCCACTGTTACAATAAACCTACCATTGAAATGATACTGTTCTGAGACTTTTCATTTCTTTGTCATTGGACAAACTTACAAAATCAGTGAGGGGTCAAATAATTATTTCCGCCACTGTAATTATTTGTCTGGTTATGGCAGCCTAAACTTCCAAATTTAATTTAGTTTTTTATTTTTCTTCTAAAAACAGGAACTATTGAAGTGGTTAGTAGACGTAAAATATTGAAGAATATATTTATGTTGCACTGAATCTAAAAGTTTCAATAGTTACCTTTTTTATGGATGCAAAAAACAAATAAAAGACACAAATAAATAAACAAATAAACTGGTAAGAAAACACTGACACCTCCAGAACTTGGACCTTTTTGGTTGCAAAACTCAGATTAAAAACAATCCACAAAACTGACACAGACATATGAGGCGGAGTTCACATCTGCAAGTGAAACTCCATTAGGGGCTTCCAACGCAGATTCTGTCAAAAATACGGGACAAAATAGCACAAAATGTTCCACTATTTTGTCCTGCAAAATGATAGACTTGTATAGTCAATTGAGTCCTACCAGCTCTGCTTCTCCCAGTTATGTGCCAGATCTGGCACTTCTATCACTAACGCTGATGTGAACATGCTTCGGTTTCAGTCTAGTAGTGGGTTGCTTTTCAGAAAGTAGGTGGAATTGATCAAGGTAAAAACAAGAAATTGCATATCATCCTGTAACTGTTAAATGGGTATTCCAGTTGTGTGAAGTTATCCCCTATCCACAGAATAGACAATAATTATTAGATTGGTGGGGGTCCTACAGCTGGGACCCCCACCGATCACGAGAACCCTGTACCTGAAATGAATGGAACGACCAGTTGAGCACACACGCAGCCACTTCATTCATTTCTATGGGGGTTCCAGATAGAGGTGCTACTTGTCAAGGAACATAAAAAAGATGGGATGCAGACTTTTCCATAGTGTGTGGATGAGTTTAAAAAAATTGTATCTACTTTGCTGTTACTGTAAAATGGTGCAGATTTTCCACATGAAAATCAGTTGAGGAGAATCCACTGTGCAGTATTTCCACCTCATATGGATGTAACATAAAAATGACTACTTTTACTACAAAGATTTAAAGGTTTTTTTCTGAGATTTTAATACTGATGACCGAACCTCAGGATAGGCGAGTCCGACACCCTGGACCCCTGCCTATCAGCTGTTTGAGAAGGCACCGGAGCTCCTGTGAGCTTTTTCTAGGCCAGTGATGTCACGTCACGTTCATTGTTTATGTGGCCATTCAAGTAAATGCGGTTGAGCTGCGATACCAAGCACAGCCACTTTACTATGTACGGTGCTGTGCTTGGTGAGCTGTGAGAAGACTAACACTTACAGGAGCGCCACTCCCTTCTCAAGACAGCTGATCGCTGGGGGTCCCAGGTGTCGGACCATCACTGATCAGATACTGATGACCTATCGTGAGAATAGGTCATCAGTATTAACATCTCAGAAAACCCTTTTAAGGACAAATGCTTTACAGAATCTTTTCTATGAAAGGCCAAAGAGCGTCTTCCTTATACCCAGGTTGACAAGGAAGGTTTGTTGGTAGGTTCAGAATATAGCATAAATCACTGAATTTCATTCTATTAGTGCTTATGTTCCAGTGGGCATAAATATATATTATAATGTTATCTTCAAAATAATGCATTGAAGCACACACTGAAATTTAATTTCTAACCTGTGTTGATGAAAAGCCCCCCAGGGCATTTCGTTGCTGGGAAAGCCATTTCACTACTGGAAGAGCAGATGCAACGTCTCCAAGAAGGGTATAGGTGAGCAAAGCATAAGCTGTCATTTCTACTTCTGCAGAGATCACTGAATGAGTGAAAAAGAGAAAAGGACCATCAGGTGACTGGGATTTGGAGGCTGGACTCACATCTGTATTTTTTTAAACATCATGCAGTGTATTTGCTAGAAAGGTCTGATGCATACACTGGATGTATCCATTGGCTGCCGTTTGACTGAGAATCCCAATAGAGTATCCTTTATAGCCTCCATTGGTCAGGTATGCTTTAACGTAACTATTGTTGAACTGTATATTGTAGACTGGTCTTTCCTATACAGTGGGTCAACACAAAAAATGTCTGCCGCGCAGTTCTTTTTTATTGTATTTTAACATTGGGGCAACATATGACATTGTATGACTATACGATGGCTGATGTTGAAGCCTTCTATCGGAGGTACACAATATATATCAGTATGCCTAGCTGAAGGCTCAGAAGAGACTTGAACAGCCTAACTGTTAATTTTTATAAAAAATAACTAGCTGATAAAAAAGATTCAACTACTGTACATAAAAAAATTCTAAATGTATGACAGTCATAGAGCTGACATGCTAGATATAATTGTTTAGGCATCAGTTCAAACCTACTTTTAGCTTGAGGAATGCTGCCATTGATCAATTAGCGCTTTGGTTACTTACTGTGCACAGTGACAGATATAAAGGTAGATTAGAGTAGATTTTACTATATTAATAAAGAGGGTAAAGAAGAGGACACAATTAAACGTGGTGCTTTGTAGTGCCAGCAAACACACAAGTACAAGTTAAAGAGGAGATGATCAAATGAATTTCAAATGGTAACACCTTTGTATCTATCAATTCATCAAGAAAATAGGAAGATGTGTGATTTTTGTTGTTTCAATGCTGCAAGTTTCCAAATTTGACATATGTATGTGTTACCTGACTGTGACAGCCCATCGCTAAAACCCATGAAGGTGTCCTCTTCTGTTGCCGATGAGCCAGTCAAACTCCAATGAGTGAAACCATCTTAAATGGAGAGAGACAGAATGATTAACTGTATTACATACTAAATAATAACTGTTAAAAGATGTCAAGTGTTTTCCAGGCAAGTGAGGAGCAGATACCTTTTGTTATAGCCATGCTGTTGAGTCTCCGAAGAGCTGCAGGAGCGTAAGCGCTACGCAGCAGTGTCAAGGCATACGTAGTCAAGGCTGTGGTATAAGGGTCATTTGCTGCATACAAGTGGGTTTCCAAATATATTTTGGCTTTTGAAACAGAAACTCTTTCTTCCTGAGAAACCAAGTAAAAAGACTATTTGGCGTTGAATAAAAAAAATGAAATGACTATGATTCTGTAATGTGACAGAATATTATTGAAATTTTGGTTTATGTCCATTTTCCTCTATTCTTCACATACTTGGAAGGAATTTGTATATTTTTTGCCCTTTCAAAATATCTGCTTTGGCCCTTACCTCAGATATGACGCCAGTTTCCAGTAGAGCGGCTGCAACATATGCCGTTAGAGCAATCCTCCCATGATTCCCACCCTGTGCAAAAAAAGAGAAGTAATAGTTGATACCTACACTGGATTGGACCTTTAAACTATCCATGGATATTTATAATATACTGGTTTATACTGAAAAGAGCTTAATTAGCTTTCAGGAAAGATTAAGGAGAACATAGTCTATGCGCCAGAAACCACTGGAAAGGGTACAATAGAAGACATTAGTTTTCAATAAACTGAAATAACACACTTAACGGAACCTCTAATTCAGGCTTTTCCCATGAAACCTAATTATTTTATCAATCATTTTGTTCAGACAGAACAGGACAGTTGGTTTCTTTGTCCTATAAAAATGATTTTATTTTGCTTTTTCTACTCGTAATTACGCAAACTGTTTTCCTACAATATCTTCTTACCTGAATATCCTTGTTTAGAATTCGCCCCATGGCTGGAAAAGAGCCATCTTTCTTTTGGTGCTGGATAATCCAATCTTTTGCTGCTGAAAGCTCTAATGGATCAATAAAGATGAAGCCACGGGATTGTGCAAATGATTTTAACACAAAAGCTGTGAGCCTGGAAAAAAAGTCAGTATAATGAACATGCAAACCAAGTGGTTGTGAGTGGAGATTGACTCTGCTGACTTCTTTCTTTCTTACCACATGCTTCCAGAAGAGTCTCGCTCTCCAAATGCGCTGTATGAGCCATCTTGTCTCTTGTAAGTTAGCTGGCGTTGATAACCTGTGAAAAGACGAGAAGTACATATTTTTACAATGTTCTACAAATTAAATAAATTATATAAAGGGGTTTCATAACAAGGGCTGTGTAAATTGAGTTCTGCCATGATTTTGTATAAATCGGTGCAAAACACAACAAAAATGATTGCAAGTCCTATGGTAGCATTATAGTCACATGGCAGGTGTCTTGTAGCAGCACCACAGAGGAGGAAGACACATACCAGATTAAGACCAGAGAGAGGCAGCCACAGACTTCTGAAGGAGGTCACCAGAATTAGAGGAAACATCCAGTGCAAGAGAGGCGGGTCACCATAGGGAGAAGTGTGGGAAAAAAAAGGGGAAGCAGTATGTGAGAAAGGGACAGGGGGAACCATCAGGAGCAGTATGTGAGGCAGGAGGTAAATGGAAAGCAGTCTGTAGGAGAGGTGCAAGGGGAGCATAGAGAGCAATACCTGTAAGAGAGGGGCATGGAGAAAAGTTTGTTTGAGAGGGGGCATGGTAAGAAGTATGTGAAAAGGTAGGACATTTGGAGCAATTTATCGGAGGGACATGTGAAAAATCCTGTGAAGGCGATGTATGGAGAATAGTCTATGTGAAAAGGAAGGCCATAGGGAGCAGTTCATTTGAGATGGATTGTAATGGAGAGCTGCCTGTGTGAGGGAAAAAAAGGAAGCTTGGGAAGCAGACTGTATGAGAGAGTAAGGCACAGGGGAGAAGTCTGTGTGAGAAAAAGAAGGGCACGGGGAGCAGTCTGGGTGAGAAAAAGAAGGGCACGGGGAGCAGTCTGGGTGAGAAAAAGAAGGGCACGAGGAGCAGTCTGGGTGAGAAAAAGAAGGGCACGAGGAGAAGTCTGGGTGACAAAAAGAAGGGCACGGGGAGCAGTCTGGGTGAGAAAAAGAAGGGCACGGGGAGCAGTCTGGGTGAGAAAAAGAAGGGCACGAGGAGCAGTCTGGGTGAGAAAAAGAAGGGCACGGGGAGCAGTCTGGGTGAGAAAAAGAAGGGCACGAGGAGCAGTCTGGGTGAGAAAAAGAAGGGCACGAGGAGCAGTCTCGGTGAGAAAAAGAAGGGCACGAGGAGCAGTCTGGGTGAGAAAAAGAAGGGCACGAGGAGCAGTCTGTGTGAGAAAAAGAAGGGCACAAGGAGCAGTCTGTGTGAGAAAAAGAAGGGCACAAGGAGCAGTCTGTGTGAGAAAAATAAGGGCATGAGGAGCAGTCTGTGTGAGAAAAAGAAGGGAATGAGGAGAAAAAGAAGGTATTATAAGTAGTCTGTATTAGAAAGAGGAGGCATAAGTTGCAGTCTGTGTGAGAAAAAGGGTTCTTTGGGGGGGGAGCAGTCAGTGTGAAAAAGAGGCGGCATGAGGAGCAGTCTGTGTGAGAAAGAGGCGGCATGAGGAGCAGTCTGTGTGAGAAAGAGGCGGCATGAGGAACAGTCTGTATGAGAAAGAGGCGGCATGGGGAGCAGTCTGTACGAGAAAGAGGTGGCATGGGGAGCAGTCTGTACGAGAAAGAGGTGGCATGGGGAGCAGTCTGTATGAGAAAGAGGCGGCATGGGGAGCAGTCTGTATGAGAAATAGGTGATCAAAAGGAAGCAGTCTGTAGGAGAAAGAGGGGGTATGGGGAACAGTCTTTATTGTTAGTGATGTGGTGGTTCATTGGAGGCACATAACACATGGTGGGGTGCTTGTTTAATGGTGTGCTGTAAGTAGTGTGTATCTAGTGTTTATGTAGTGTAATGGTGTGTGAATGTGTACTATAGCCTACAGTCTCTACACAGTCTGTAGTGTAGTGTAATAGAGGCGTCCATTTTTTTTATTTGGTCTGATCTGGGTCTCAAATTTTATTATATGATCCGATCTGAGCAGTGAGAGACATGAGCAAGTAAATAAAATTTCCGGCCTATGTGTTACGTGCCGCTAATTTTTACTGATATGAGCAGGAAAGGTGGAGGTGAGGTTAGGTTGATATTGCATATGCACTGGTGGGGTTTGTGTGCCAGGGCTGCTTTTTCATCCCAGTGCAGCCCTGCTAGTAATCATAAGTATAAACTGGTTTCAGGTGTACTAGCAATACGGTTGTACAGTGAGCCAGCTTCCGGGGTTCATCAACAATAAATAAAATGGCTATTATTGATTACTTTGTGTATTTAGAATTTAAATGTGATAATTGCTCACATAACTGGCCTGTGGCAAGCTCCAGAAGTGAGGCTGATTGAGTTATTGGTGATGCCACCAATTGCTTGAAAAGACCAACACTACAATCCAAAGCACCTTTCTTCTGGAGCTTGCCACAGGCCGGCGCAGCTCTGTGATCATGATCTAAGTGTCTTCTGAGGACTGTGGCCCCAAGCCTGCCTGGACTTCAAGATACCATAACCCACACAGAGACCATTGAGCATTGCCACCCCCTGGGCTAGAACTCTCAGCCAGGTAGGCAGGCACATTGATGAATGCTGCAGCTCAGGTGTATGTGAGCAGGGCATTAGGAGGACAATTAATTAATACATGTAGCACAGTAGTCTATTCATCTACAGAGGGAGCGCAAGCCATTAAGGAAGCAGTCAGGCAGATCTGGCACTGCTGGATGACCCTGACTGTGAAATATAGGATTCTTTCTTGCTAAAAAAAAAGTCTGGAAAATATGGGTAAATGCTAGTCTTAATCTATCTCCCGCTGGCATCAGATGCATCACAATTATTAAGGGGTGCAACTCGCTCGATAATTTTTGCGCATCTGTGCAGATCCAAGAGGGTTGGTATAGATTTCACATATAATCTATACCTGTTTCCTGGCATAGATCATCATGAATGTGTTGGTTTTCCTATGCTGACTAGGCACTGTCCACCCTGCTCACCTTTTAGAAAAGTTGCATGTAGGGCTCTAAACACTCAAAAAGTCACACAATTTAGCGCAAGCAGGTCATGCTCCAAATTTTATGAGTTTTTGATGCCAGTTTTCTGGTGCACAGGGGTTGATAAATGTCCCCCAAAGTTCATAAGATTACCTTGCAAAAGGTAGTCCATAGCTTCATTCTCCACTTCGGGACACAATTGCTTGGTTTTCTGAAGATATTTTAGAACAAATACATTCGGGGCAAAGTGTATCATATTTTGTTCCCCGCATCCAAATGGAAGTCGAAGGAGGTTATCCAAGTTACTTACGGTGGGACCCATTACATCTCCTAGGGTTAAATTCAGGCATAATTAAGAACCAAAAAAAATTGATTTTCAGACCTTTAGAATTATAAATAACAATATAAGATTGTCTCTATTAGCCCTGAGCTGTTAAGATCTGTACAGGAAAATCAATGTCAAGAACATGTCTAAATGTGTGAAAACACTCAATGTCTTCCTCACTAAACACCATGTCACAACATCAATGTCTCAATGGTGCACAGCCATGAGGCTGGATGAGGACTTCACTTCAGGAAGCGCATATCAGTAATGGCATATAACGGCAAAGGGGCAACATTATTCCATATATACAGTCTATTGGCAGAAATTTCCTAATTTCAATTTTCACTTTAGGCACAATATAGGCTATAAATATCCCTGCTTTGCTGTACAAAACTCCACTGTATGTTCCATGTCAGTACAATTTTTGGATGTTGTGCTGGTTGACCAAGATAGATAAATTGTACCAAGTACATAACTGTACATAGGCTTAGAAAGTCCGACAACCTTAAAAATAATTTTCTACTTATCAGCACCCCCCTATAATTTTAGGCTTACTTCTCTGGAAACAGAAGTTGCTCTAAAGAAAAACCATAGTTCAACCACAATGATTTTATGTATCTGCCTAAGTACTGATTAACAAAAATATCCATAGCTTACAATGAATGTAAGACTGGTATTTCCTTGACTTAATTACTTGCACTTTTTCCCCAAAACATTTAGGATGAACCATATTTTCTAAACATGTAGTTAACTAGATTTGAAAAAAACTATTACATATAGTATGTATAATTTAGTATGTGAAGTAACAATCATAAATGGTACACTACAATTTTCCAACCCATCTAATAATATACCATGCAAAGGTAATTGATGTTTGGTTCAAACACAATCAATTAAAATAATTATATTGACCTATGATAGAAGCTGTGGCTCTCTCGGACCCTGGAATGACATTGTGTGGGATGCCCAGTGTAAAGGCCTCATTGTGGTTCTCGTCTGTCTCTTCCTTCCTCCAGATTTTAAATTCCCCCATGGAACCCCAGCCAGTTGAAAAGCCGATGAACTTCACGTCCGGCTGCTTGCCAGCTTCCCACTCCACGATAGCAGAGTCATTGGAGCCTTTTGTGCCGTGTCCTACCTGAGGAAGGTGGAGACAGAGAAGAAAGGGAGGTGGGTGGTCTTCACCCAGAAAACTTGTCTACTATTTTAACATGTATTTAAATTAGGTCAATGAAATAAACATAGTAATTACAATTGTTGAAGACAGCCAAGTAGAGAAACAGATCAATAATGATGATGCCACAATACAAACACATTTGTTAAAAGATACCTTTTCAATTTCTGAGCACATAATCATACACTAAAGGAGGGGGATTACATGAAGTCAGTTTTGTTTGAGTTTTGTTTGGAGTACTTTCAGCAAATTTATCAAACACCGCGTGGTGTTTAACAAATTTAATGCGTCATTAAACTTAACACTCTTGTCTAGAAATACTATGACAGTTTTTCTCACCCCCACCCCACTCTCACTGTACAACTTTTTGGGGGACTTTTTCAAAAGTCACAAATCAGAAATCTGCCTTAAAAGTGTTGTAAGCAGAAAACACAACTCCTTTTGTACTCCAAAACCGAAAGTGGTCCCACAAGGTGCTGAGGTCAAAATGTTGCAAAATTTTGTGCAAGTTACCGCATGCAACATTACTTTTAAAATTTAGATAGAAAAATACTGGCACACCAGGTTTCATAAATGTCCCCCCCTAAATATATATAAAATTGTTTACCTGGATTACACCATTTTTCCAGCTAATCCAGAATGCTCGAAACTCATCCCAAGATATGATCGCAGGAGTGTTTGCGCTGGATACAGGTTCTCCCATCTTGCTGGTTGTTATCCAGGTTCTAGAGTTCTGTTGACCACCAATAACAATCTCTATCATTTCAGCCATGTCATGGGGTCCTGATGAGAGCGCCACATGGGCATTATTGTGGGCTTTCACAGTCAATTCAAAGTGGGTCATTCGCTGTGGCTTCTGTACATATTGATATTCAAACTTGTTGGGAGTAGAAATCTGAATTTTCTCTAGGCCAGAAAAGACACTGCATAAATTCACAAAGTATATAAAAGATGACAAGCAACATGCAGTAGAAGAAATGTTAGCGACGCGTGTAACTGCCATTTATTTTTATTTGTGTAATGTATAGGGGCAGTGATGCTGACCATTTTTGTAATATACTTTAATTACTGAAATCATATATTTCTACTAGAAAAACAGCTCTAAAGTGGCCCATTTTGAGCCTTAGCAACACTCCTCTGTCTTCTGTTTACACATCAGTGGAGACTTGCTCAACATTGACTGTGTTATATAAGCAGAAGACAGAGGAGCATTACTAAGGCTCAAAATGGGCCACTTTAGAGCTATTTTTCTAGTAGAAATGTATGATTTCAGTAATTAAAGTATATTACAAAATGGTCAGCATCACTGCCCCTATACATTACACAAATAAAAATAAAAAGGCAGTTACACTTTAAATGCTTTTCCAGACAAAGAAAGACTTAATTGAGCAGTGCCTACACCTATCTGACTTTGATGGCATATCCTAGGGATTTGCCACCAAAGAGATAGCCAACCACTTTAAATAGTTTCTATTGAATACTTCTGTTAATAATCTTATTCACAGACACTCCTACAGGGAAGTTTACAAATTCCAAAAGAAAAAAAAAAACATACCCAAAGTAACCTAGCGCAAACTTGAAATTTAAGACACTTAGAGACACTTTCTTTGAGACAAGGTTGATACATGAGGCCCACTGCACCACACATAATAAAGAGGCTTGTTTATAAAAGAACAGAGCACCAAAAAGGATGATTGATTATGTACTAAAAATGTTAAAAAAGGCACAGTGGATCAGTTCTCACCTTAGGTTGTTGTATTAGTTCACAACAATTATAATGGCTTGTACAGTATAAGCTATCTGGCTTTCCAGCAGGAAGATGCCAGCGAGGAAATAGTAAAGTGTTACTGCATATACAGTACAGACCAAAAGTTTGGACACACCTTCTCATTCAAAGAGTTTTCTTTATTTTCATGACTATGAAAATTGTAGATTCACACTGAAGGCATCAAAACTATGAATTAACACGTGTGGAATTATATGCATAACAAAAAAGTGTGAAACAACTGAAAATATGTCATATTCTAGGTTCTTCAAAGTAGCCACCTTTTGCTTTGATTACTGCTTTGCACACTCTTGGCATTCTCGTGATGAGCTTCAAGAGGTAGTCACCTGAAATGGTTTTCACTTCACAGGTGTGCCTGGTCAGGTTTAATAAGTGGGATTTCTTGCCTTATAAATGGGGTTGGGACCATCAGTTGCGTTGTGGAGAAGTCAGGTGGATACACAGCTGATAGTCCTACTGAATAGACTGTTAGAATTTGTATTATGGCAAGAAAAAAGCAGCTAAGTAAAGAAAAGCGAGTGGCCATCATTACTTTAAGAAATGAAGGTCAGTCAGTCCGAAAAATTGGGAAAACTTTGAAAGTGTCCCCAAGTGCAGTCACAAAAACCATCAAGCGCTACAAAGAAATTCGCTCACATGCGGACCGCCCCAGGAAAAGAAGACCAAGAGTCACCTTGGCTGCGGAGGATACGTTCATCCGAGTCACCAGCCTCAGAAATCGCAGGTTAACAGCAGCTCAGATTAGAGACCAGGTCAATGCCACACAGAGTTCTAGTAGCAGACACATCTCTAGAACAACTGTTAAGAGGAGACTGTGTGAATCAGGCCTTCATGGTAGACTATCTGCTAGGAAACCACTGCTAAGGACAGGCAACAAGCAGAAGAGACTTGTTTGGGCTAAAGAACACAAGGAATGGACATTAGACCAGTGGAAATCTGTGCTTTGGTCTGATGAGTCCAAATTTGAGATCTTTGGTTCCAACCACCGTGTCTTTGTGCGACGCAGAAAAGGTGAACGGATGGACTCTACATGCCTGGTTCCCACCGTGAAGCATGGACGAGGAGGTGTGATGGTGTGGGGGTGCTTTTCTGGTGACACTGTTGGGGATTTATTCAAAATTGAAGGTATACTGAACCAGCATGGCTACCACAGCATCTTGCAGCGGCATGCTATTCTATCCGGTTTGCATTTAGTTGGACCATCATTTATTTTTCAACAGGACGATGACCCCAAACACACCTCCAGGCTGTGTAAGGGCTATTTGACCATGAAGGAGAGTGATGGGGTGCTGCGCCACATGACCTGGCCTCCACAGTCACCGGACCTGATCCCAATCGAGATGGTTTGGGGTGAGTTGGACCGCAGAGTGAAGGCAAAAGGGCCAACAAGTGCTAAGCATCTCTGGGAACTCCTTCAAGACTGTTGGAAGACCATTTCAGGTGACTACCTCTTGAAGCTCATCAAGAGAATGCCAAGAGTGTGCAAAGCAGTAATCAAAGCAAAAGGTGGCTACTTTGAAGAACCTAGAATATGACATATTTTCAGTTGTTTCACACTTTTTTGTTATGTATATAATTCCACATGTGTTAATTCATAGTTTTGGTGCCTTCAGTGTGAATCTACAATTTTCATAGTCATGAAAATAAAGAAAACTCTTTGAATGAGAAGGTGTGTCCAAACTTTTGGTCTGTACTGTACATTGCTGTGTGCTAACAGTGTTCTATCACCATTGGGAATCAGACACCAATGACAGGAGGTCAATTGGCTCTGTACTTCAAGGGAACAGGAACCACACTATAAGTAAGGGTAGCGAAGTGTTAAAGGTTTTTTCAGAGATTTTTAATTTTTTACTGATGACCTATCTTCTGAATAGGTCATCAGTATCTAATCGGTGGGGATCTGACACCCAGGAACATCGCCAATCAGTTGTTTGAGAAGGCAGTGGTGATCCTGTGAGCGCTGTGGCCTTCTCTCTGCTTTTCCTAGGCCAGAGATTACACGTTCATCGATCACGTGGCCTAGGAGCAGCTCAGTGAATGGGGCTGAGCTGCAATATGAGACACAGCCTCTATACAATGTACAGCGCTGTGCTTGGTAAGCAAGAAGGCCACTTGCGCCACTGCCTTCTCAAAAAGGATGATAGTTGGGGGCCCTGGGTGTTGGACACCCACCGATCACCTATCCAGAGGATAGGTCATCGATAAAAAAAATCTTGGAATACCCTTTTAAACCTCCTGGTTATGCAGCAAGAACTGAACTGAGTTAGAGGTCAGTAGAGGGATCACAATTGTAGAATCCTCAGGCTAGAAAGCATGTTCTCAGAGGGGATAAACAGATTTTCTTTGCAGAGTCTCGTGGTTAAATTCAGTGGTAGAAAGAGTGTGCTAGGGAGAAGCTGGTGCTGGAAACAATCCAGCCATACTCCTTGTGTTAGCCAGCTAGCAAATGGAGGTGTGTGGCAAAAGTCAAAACATCACATGTTAATTAGTGTTGAGCGCGAATATTCGAAAAGCGAATTTTTTTCGCGAATATCGCGATTTCGCGAATATTTCGAATATAGTGCTATATATTCGTAAAAACGAATATTCTTTTTTTTTTTTTTTTTTTCACGAAATTACAGTACACATATAATTGATTGTTTCCCAAAGGTCCAAAAGCTCAGAGCTTACTCACATTGCCTAGAAAGTGATTGAGGCGCGAATCTTCGTAAGGCGATTTTATTAGCGCACATGCGAATATCGGCACTTGTCCCAGAACAGAGGCAAAGGGCTTTGCATTCATACTGTATGAATGCAAAGCCCTTTGCCTCTGTTCTGGGACAAGTGCCGATATTCGCCTGTGCGCTAATATAATCGCCTTACGAAGATTCGCGCCTCAATCACTTTCTAGGCAATGTGAGTAAGATCTGAGCTTTTGGACTTTTGTGAATCAATCGAGATACAGTGGGGGGTGATGACAGTAGTTGACAGAGTACAGATCAATGTAATCTGTAAGGTGGAAACTAAAATAAAAAATACGAATATTCGTAAATCGAATTTTACGAAGTTCGAAGTATTCGCGAATATGGTGCTATACTATATGAATGCACATGCACAGGCCTTTGCCTCTCTGTTCTGGGGACAAGTGTAGATATTCGCATGTGCGCTAATAAAATCGCCTTACGAAGATTCGCAACTCAATTCAATCACTAATGTATGAATCATACATTAGTGATTGAATTGAGTTGCGAATCTTCGTAAGGCGATTTTATTAGCGCACATGCGAATATCTACACTTGTCCCCAGAACAGAGAGGCAAAGGCCTGTGCATTCATATAGTATAGCACCATATTCGCGAATACTTCGAACTTCGTAAAATTCGATTTACGAATATTCGTATTTTTTATTTTAGTTTCCACCTTACAGATTACATTGATCTGTACTCTGTCAACTACAGTCATCACCCCCCACTGTATCTCGATTGATTCCCAAAAGTCCAAAAGCTCAGATCTTACTCACATTGCCTAGAAAGTGATTGAGGCGCGAATCTTTGTAAGGCGATTTTATTAGCGCACAGGCGAATATCGGCACGTCCCAGAACAGAGGCAAAGGGCTTTGCATTCTTACATTAGTGATTGAATTGAGCTGCGAATCTTCGTAAGGCGATTTCATTAGCGCACATGCGAATTTTGCATCTCATAATATGTATTATGCGATGCGAAAATTCGAATTATCGCATATGCGAAATAATAACGAATTCGAATATTCGCGAATATTTTACGAATATTCTTTCGAATATTCGCGAAATTTCGCGAATTCGAATATGGGACATGCCGCTCAACACTAATGTTAATTGCAAGAAACATATTTTCCTGCACTTATCTTTGATGCATTTTTACTGGTGGTATTGTGAAGCATCCCTGTAAGTATGGAACGCAGTCCTTCACCTATGCATTATTTCAGGTCCCCATATATCACTTTTTGAAACAAAGTCACAAATCATATTTCTAAAGGGTATTTCAAACATAATATTTAGCCTGGATTGTTTTATTTAATCACCTCTGAGAACTTTTGTTTTAAAAATTCATTTTAAGTTTGGTGTCCACTAATATGGCTAAACATTATACATATTATGCTACGTTGTTTTTAATTTTATATATTTTACTTACCATTTGGGCATAAGAAGACACTGTATGTGTATTCTCGGGCTAAACCCTCTGGCTGGAACAGAAGACAAATATGATTCTTATTAAATGAACAGAACAAAAATACAAAATATGAAAACTTTAAGTACATTTCATGCAAAAGATACACTGACCATAATATTTTTATGTTCTGCTCAGATAATCAGGAGATACATTAATTTCTCAAGTCAATTATAAGACAGGAATACCTATCTGAACAAGTATTTCTAACAAATGCTTAAAATATCTTCCACCCACACAACAGCACTGTTTGCACATGAGAGATAAAAAATACCCCATTCCCCACTCCCATTTCCACAGTCTGCAGTAGTTGCTATGCTCCAATTAAACAGCGCCAGCGCTCCAGTGGACCTGCCGATCTTTGTTGATATTTCTGCAGCAGTGATGTCTTGAACACCCACGCCACTGCAGCAACCAATCACTGGCTTTAACAATCTGGGGCTGTACATGCCACCATCACTACTGAGTGTCTGCAGAAGTCAAGTGGGGGTATAGCATCCATGTTTTCTAAGTGTAACATTCAACTTTATCTTGTACCTGTTGAAAGGCAGCATATTATTGGAGACTGATACACTCTCCTATTAGCCCACATGCCACAAAAAATATTGGGGGTCATTTATTATAACCCACTATGCCAGAAACTGGTTTAAAAAAGTCACATGGGCCCATTTTGCGCCTTTTTGAACCCTGAAGTCCTAAATTTAGGGGCATGTGGCGTTTTTTCGCCACCGTTGCCACTAGGGGGTCAGTACCTGCAAATTCACAAACATTTAAACCAGTTTCCCGGTGTAAATGATGATTGAAATTTACTCTACCTAAGAACTGGAGTAGATTTCAGTCTAGGTGAACGGACTGGTGGAGGATGCACCTAATTTATGACCCGCATTGTCTTTTGGAACTATCAAAGAATAAAGAAGACCCATAGTTATCCTTCAATAGAAAATTGCTCTCCACCAGGCCCATCTCAGCAGTAACTGAGGGGCTGCACTGTATTTGCATTAGTCTCTGCCGAGAGGGGCAGGATGAGGTGTGGTACAATAAATGCCATACTGATGTCATGAAATTCAGAAGACTCTTAAGGGCTCATGCATATGAATGTATTTTTTTTTCGTGTCCGTTCATTTTTTTTTTGCAGCCCGTATGCAGACATGTTTTATTATTATCTGCAATACTGTAAAGGATAGGACTGTTCTATTAGGGGCCGAACGTGCCGCTCCTCAAAATGCAGAATCCGTGTTTTGCAGATCTACAATTTGCAGACTGGAAAACATCCAACGGTCCTATGCATGAGCCCTAAAGCATATTTGGGGGACAATGTGACAAAATGAAATGGATTGTTGTGGTCCAACTTTGCTGCGGAACTGAATAAGAAAAGGATGGAAAATGGAAAGAAAATTGATAAAGTCTCAGGCTCTTGCTACGGTCTCTAAATTCTCCCTTTTTTAAAAATAATACCTAAAAGTGATTAACAGGAGACAAGGAAGCTCACCTCAACAATCACACTTCTACGGACAAAATCAACCCCAGATGGAGATCTCCTCTCACCATACACTTCTTCTGAATATTTGCTGTTTTTAAGAATACTGCTCCCCTCTGCAACACAGTTCGTTCCTGCATATGCCAGACCTCTAGCTGGGAATAAAGACAACACTTTTAAATTAAACATTTTAATAATTTTTTTCCAGTTACAAAGCAAGGGTTAACAGCCAAACCAAACTCAATATTTATGGCCCTGATTCTGTAGTGTACAGAAACACCCCATATGTGGTCGTAAACTACTGTACGGGCACACGGCAGGGCACAGAAGGAAAGGAATGCCATACGGTTTTTGGAAGGCAGATTTTGCTGGACTAGTTTTTTTTACACCATGTCCCATTTGAAACCCCCCTGATGCACCCCTAGAGTAGAAACTCCAAAAACAGTGGAGCCATTTTAGAATCTACGGGATAGGGTGGCAGTATTGTTGGTACTAGTTTAGGGTACATATGATTTTTGGTTGCTCTATATTACACTTTTTGTGAGGCAAGATAACAAGAAATAGCTGTTTTGGCACCGTTTTTATTTTTTGTTATTTACAACATTCATCTGACAGGTTAGATCATGTGATATTTTTATAGACCAGGTTGTCACGGATGCGGATACCTAATATGTATACCCTAATATGTATACATTTTTTATTTATGTAAGTTTTACACAATGATTCTTTTTTAAAGCAAAAAAAAATATGTTTTAGTGTTTCGATTAGAGTCTGAGAGCCATCATTTTTTCAGTTTTTGGGCGATTACCTTGGGTATGGTATGATTTTTGCGGAATAAGATGACGGTTTTATCGGCACTATTTTGGGGTGCGTGTGACTTTTTGATCGGTTGCTATTGCACTTTTTGTGATGTTAGGTGACAAAAAATTGTTTATTTAGCACATTTTTTATTTAACATTTTTGACGGTGTTCATCTGAGGGGTTAGGTCATGTGATATTTTTATAGAGCCGGTCGATATGGACGCGGCGATACCTAATATGTATACTTTTTATTTTTTTTTATGTAAGATTTACACGATAATATCATTTAAAAAAATAAACAAAATCATGTTTTAGTGTCTCCATATTCTGAGAGCCATAGTTGTTTCCGTTTTTGGGCGATTATCTTAGGTAGGGTCTCATTTTTTGCGGGATGAGATGACGGTTTGATTGGCACTATTTTGGGGTGCATATGACTTTTTGAACGCTTGCCATTACACTTTTTGTGATGTAATGTGACAATTTTTTTTTATTTAGCACAGTTTTTATTTTTAATTTTTTACGGTGTTCATCTGAGGGGTTAGGTCATGTGATATTTTTATAGAGCCAGTCGATACGAACGGGGAGTTACCAAATATGTATACTTCCCCCCCCCCCCCCTATGTTTTACCAATATTTTTTTAACTTTATTTGGGGAAAATTACGTTTTTGTTTATTATTACTTGAAACTAAATTTTTGGGGGGGGAAACTTTTTTTCATTTTTTTTGTCCCACTTTGGGACTTGAACTTTTGGTGGTCTAATCCTTTACAATGCATTCTAATGCTTCTGTATTGGAATGCATTGGCTGTATGAGTAATACTGTGTGCGGACTCATTCATTTTCAATGGGGCCGCGGAACAGAAGTGCGGATGTGGACAGCACACAGTGTGCTGTCCACATCTGCACTTCCGTTCCGCAGCCCCGCAAAAAAAATTGAGCATGTCCTATTCTTGTCCGCAGACACGGACAAGAAAAGGCATTTCTATTGGGGTGCCGTCCATGTGCGGTCCGGTGTTTTGCGGCGGACCACAAAACACTTGCGGATGTGAGAATGGACCCTTACAGAAACAACCCACATGTGGTCGTAAACTGATGTAAGGGCACACGGCAGGGTGCAGAAGAAAAGGAGCGCCATATGGTTTTTGGAAGGCAGATTTTGCTGGACAGGTTTTTAGATGCCATGTCCCATTTGAAGCCCCCCTGATGCACCCTTACAGTAGAAACTCCCATAAAAGTGCCCTTATTTTGGAAACTAGGGGATAAGGTGCCAGTTTTATTGGTACTATTTTGGGGTACATATGATTTTTGATTGCTCTATATTACGTTTTTTGTTAGGCAAGATAACCAAAAGATGGCTGTTTTGACACCGTTTTTATTTTTAATTTTTTACAACATTCATCTGACAGGGTAGATCATGTGCTATTTTTATAGAGCAGGTTGTTACGAATGCAATTATATAAAATATCTCTACTTTATTTGTTTGTTTCAGTTTTACATAAAGCATTTTTGAAAAAAAAAAATGTTTTTATGAATCCATTTTCTGAACACCTTATTTTTTTTTATTTTGACGTTATTATTGGTACCATTTTTGGGTACATATGATTTTCGGATCATTCATTATTACACTTGATGGGGAAAGGTGACAAAAAAATTTGTTGTTTTGGTACAGTTTTTATTTATTTATTTTTATAGAATTCACCTGAGGGGTTAGGTCATGTGACATTTTTATAAAGCAGATCATTGCGGACGTCGCAATACCTAATATGTATACTTTTTCTTATTTATTTAAGTTTTACACAATAATAGCATTTTTAAAACCAAAAAAAATATGTTTTAGTGCAGGGATCAGCAACCTCCGGCACTCCAGCTGTGGTCAAACTACGACTCCCAGCATGCTCCATTCACTTCTCTGGGAGTCCTGAGAACAGCCAAGGAGGATTGCATGCTGGGAGTTGTAGTTTCACCACAGCCGAAGGTTGCTGATCCCTGTTTTAGTGTCTCCATAGTCTGATAGCCATAGCTTTTTAATTTTTTAGCAATTTTCTTATGTAGCATTTTTGCGGGATGAAGTGACGGTTTTATTAGTACCATTTTGTGAGACATAGGCCTTTTTGGTTGCTTTTTGTGATGTAAGGTGACAAAAATGGTGTTTATCAGACGGGGTGGATCATGCGATATATTTATAGAGTCAGTGTTTTTTTTTTGTTTTTGTTTTTATTAAAAGCACTTTTTTTCTGTCCCACTCTAGGACTTCAACTTTTGAGGGTTTGTACCCCTCTGCAAAGCATTACAATACATCTGTATTGTAATGCATTGCCTGTTAGTGTATTACATTGAGTAATACACTAACAGGTTGCCTAGGAGACCTATCCTGGGGCTGGATCTCCTTGGCCCCCGTAGAAGGCAGGTCCCGATGCCATGCAAGGCCTTGTAACCCATCGGGTCCTCGCCAGAACGAGGATCCAATGGGCTCCCTCACCCGCCGCAAACCACTTCTAAGTCGCGGTCAGCATTGACTGCGGCTTGGAAGAGGTTAATCCGCCGGCATCGACTTTTACAACAATGCCGGCAGATAGAGCAGGGGCTCGGCTATCAGGGACTGCCGGTCCCCTGCAGTGATCAGGTGCACACCACGTCAGTGCCCGCCCAATTACCATGAGGTAATAGTACATCAAAATGTGGCAAGTCACTTGCCGCCATGACGTACTATTACGTCATATGTCGGGAAGGGGTAAAGGTAATTTTACATGGACTGATTGTCACACAATTTCCTGATACTCTGCTTATGTAAAAGTTACCGGCAATCACTGAATGAACGACTAAACGCTCGTACATCGAGTGATTATGTAGTTTTTCCAGCACCGAAAATTATTATTCCTATGCAGCAGATAGTGCAATCTAAACGAGGATCTGGTGTGCTGGAACAATGATTTTATATGGGGACAATCGCTGTATCAATCACTTGCCCCCAAAGAGGGAAGGTGACTGTTGCATGTAAATGCAGCCCTCATCTCTGCAGTTATCAGGAGCTTCTGCTTTGTTTCCCATAATCTTCCAGAACATCTGTACATGTGAATGGTCCCTTATTCTCTCCTTATCCTTTCTGTCTGATTCTTCTCTATTTTTGCATTTTGCTAGTGTACTTGTCACTACCGGCAGCATAATGCAGTACCTGCAGCTCAGTCACTTTGCACAGGTAGCCCTGCTCATGCAAGATGGCATATCCATTGACTCATTCCATCACAAAGGGTTTGCTGTATCTCCCAGCACAGTCTGAAGAAGGAGATACTAGGACACCACATGTTACACAGGGAGAGCTGGACATTGCCATAGAACGGCATTAACTTATCATTAGGACTGGTACCTGCTTGGTTGTGTGAGGAGCAGGTGTCATAGAAAAAACTAAAAGTGGCCCGATTTTCTAGTTGGACCCAAATTGACATAAGGCAGCACCCCCTAGACATTGGCCCACTCAGAAGTTTCCCTGTAGTGTCTATGGCCAGTCTACCCCTGGTTATGAAGAACAAGCTGCACGCTGACAGAGCCCTACAAAATGACCTCCAGTGGGCTACAGGTCTGCATGTTTATTATTATTACACTCACTTATATAGCGCTACTAAATTCTGCAGCGCTTTACAGACTTTAGCATCACACTGTCCCCAATGGTGCTCACAATCTAAGGTCCCTAACAACATGTCTTTCAAGTGTGGGAGGAAACTGGAGAACCCAGAGGAAACCCACACAAACACGGGGAGAACATACAAACTCAATGCAGATGTTGCCCTTGTTCAGATTCGATCCCAGCGCTGCAAGGCAATAGTGTTAACCACTAAGCCACCGTGCTACCCAAACTGTCAGAAACAGACTCCATGAGGGTAGATTAAGGGCCAGACATCCTGTAATGGGACCTGTGCTCACAGCCCAGCACCTTGCAGCTCAATTGACATTCGCCAGAGAAGATGATAATTGGCGGATCCACTACTGGCACAAATTTGATCCGCTTTTCGGGGCGATTTGAAATCCAGCCCTTAACTGGTTGATGAGTTTGGTTTCCATTTAGCACTGATAAATCATATTTGCTCTCTAAGAATTAGACATTTATATCAGTAAAGATTTTCAACATGAATCTTTCTTTGATTGAGATCTGATGTGTGATTTAAGTATTTCCTTAATTTTTTTGAGCAGTATATATATAGGCTGTATAATTTTAAGCATACGTTTACATTATTTGACAATTTGAAACATAAAAATGGATCACCTGAAATGTTTGCATATCCTAGTTCAGAAAATGAGAACACTGCTAATGTGGGTTTGGTCTCTCCTGAAGCCACACATAACTTCCGAATCAGATGCTGTTTTCCAGGATATCCTACAAACTTAACACCCTTTGTGATCATGATCTTTATATGTACCTAGTAGTAAATATAGTAAAAAAATAAAAAATCATAAATTAATATTAAGGGAGAAGTGAAGAAATAGGACATTATTATAATCCTAATATTCAAATGGCCACTAACTTTTCACACAACTTTGCATAAATCAATAGTACAAGTGAACATAAACAAACTTTGTTATATGTTTTATCAGAGAGCAATGTCTAGTTCTCATATTATAAGCTGTTCCCCTCTCTCTCTTTGAAATGTGTTTTTAATCCGTCCGGACAAGATTGACTCACAGAAGGATCTGGTTACATATGTCAACACAAATCTATAGAGAGGGGAAGGGAGAGGATAGAGCAGGAGCTAAGTGATACAAGACTCCAGGAGACATACCAAGGAGACTACTGCAGCTAAATAGGAAGTTTATATCTCAGCCAAAGTGCTTTATTCACAACTATACATTTCAGTGCTTCTCTGCAATGTCCTTTGTGATTCTGGGGCTGCTGTGTCTCCACCCACCAGATCTAGGGGAACTGCTATCAAGACATACAGCATGCAAAGGGGACACTTCTAAAAAAAAATGCCAGACACAAGTCATATGGTGGTCAGCAATAGTGTTATTCCTCATCCTTTCACTGAACAACTGCCACATTTTCTTTATTAATAACTAGAATTAAAAAACTGAGAAGTATACCAATATTGAACCATCACAAAAAAGTCTGGACAATACCAGATACATTTTAATTCCTTACCTCAACATTGAAAGTAAGGTAATTGTAAACTGTAAGTGGAATTTTGACCTGCTCTCCTCGTATTACATGGTATGGCAATGTGAAGTCAATAAAAAATGGTTTAAATGTTTTTAGATGGGCTGCTTTAGCCACCCCCAGTCCAGTTTCTTCAGATACACCAATTGCTTCACTTATCCATGTAGTGATAGAGTCAGGGACTTCTACACGTAGTTCTCCCTCCCCAGTATTATCACTATGAAGATAAAAAAAGAGTTATATATGCATGTCTATCACCCAGGAAACACCAATGCACAAAAGCCAACATTACTTTGTTTCATGTCTAAAAAGAGTTTGTTTTAGTGTTAGCATTAAAGGGGTTTTCCCATCTCAACATTTGTGGTATATCACTAGGATATGCCACAAATGACAGACTTGTCTTGGCCTCACCTATCTCTAGAGTGGGGCCCCCATTCTAGAAATGCAGCCACCCTCCATTCACAGTTATGGAAGTACCAAAAATAGTCAAGTGCTGGCTTGGCTATTTCTAGCAGTCCCATTGCAGTGAATGAATAGGTGGGCACCTTTTGCTCTTCATTCACTGCTATTTTGCAACTTGTTTGGCTATTTACAGGAGTCCCATAGCAATGAATGGAGAGGACGCTGCCATGCACGGCATGCTCCCCTTTATTCTGGGGGCCCTATTCTAGAGACAGAAGCAAGTCCCACAGGTGGACATACTAGTCATATGACACAAATGTTGAGACGGGAAAACATAAAATAATACTAAAGGTTTTCTGAGTAACATTTTACAGAATACAGAGAAACCTCTCCAAAATCCCACCCCTTGAGGCCAGTTTCCTCAAGGTAGGTTCCATCACTCTGGACATTTTCTCTTGAGACGACCGTCTCTCAAGAAAACTGTTTTCAATGCAATTTTGGCTGGTCATCTGAAAGAGGTTTCACTGTATATCCAAACGATGAATACAATACACTGTCTCAAAAACACCACCTCAAAGTCAAACCTTTATCCAGACCAGATTTATTGTGCAGCTTTTCAGTCCCATAATATACTATGCATATAGGCCAGGAATGCCCAACCTGCGGCCCTCCAGCTGTTCCAAAACTACAACTCCCAGCATACCCTAATAGTTGTCGGCCGTCCAAGCATTATGGAAGTTGTAGTTTAGAAACAGCTGGGGGGCATCCCTGATATAGGCCATTTTAAATGGTTGTCTGAAAGAGGTTTTGCTTGTATAAGAAACAGGTCCAAATACACCAGCTGGGAGGAGAACCACCAGCACCGCAATGACAGCTTTCAATATTCCTCTCACTTCTCTGAGCGCTTATAGCAACTTTCACTCCTTGCTTTTATTTCTGCTTACACTTTCTTCCCCCTTCCATCTGCTAGGAACTGGTTCTGTCAGCCACTCATGCAGGTGCCCTGTCGCATCACTGGAATTGGAACTACAGATCCCAGAATACAGAACAAAGTATAACATTTGTGGAAGGTAATTCACCTAGCAAATATATACCTGACAAGCAAAATGGATTGAGCTCTGGATATAAAGCCTCAGCAATCAGCAACTCCACCCTAATCAACCAGGAAAGCTAGGCAACAGACAAATCCAGATTCAAGAGGCAAGACAGTTGCATAGTAACTGCCCAAACAAAGTTAGTAACTAGGTGAACATGAAGGAGCTGGGAGGCCCCTGTTGTTTGTAACAGCCTCAAGAAAAATAAAGTGCCCTGATATGTCTTGGCAAACAGCCCTAAAAGGTGATAAGGTGGTATAACAGTTTCCTATAAGGTGGTAATTCCTCACAACCTTACACTTGTACCAACTTTTACAGCAATATAGCTAAGTTAAGGGGAAATATATTATTATTATTTATATAAAAATGAATTAGGACACTATAGCAATCTAAAAATGAAAATGGTGGTGTTCTGACTGATGCTGCACTACTGTACACTAAGAAGCCTTTCAAATCTTTAATTACCTGACGTTGAAGCAGTGCCAGACCCAGGTTTCAGGAAAAAACGTCCTTTTCCTCTTCTCAAATCTAAAACATTAAAAAAGAGAATAGCTGTATAATTATCATAAGTATATCACAGATGAAGGACTGCATAGTATGCATGGCATGTTTTCACTTGTATAGATAGAGCAGTTGTAAGTATCATGGGCAGTCACAATCGAAATAGGCACATCACTAAGATTAGAGGAAGCTTATACAATGTAATGCTACCTGTGGCTTTGCAGTCTGCTAGGATTTACTTAAAAAATTGGAATTTTTCATTCAGCGCTACATAATAATAGGCTGTATGATCAATACTAAATAAATAGTTTTTTTAAAATTACTCATACTTTTTATGCAGATTGTAAATTGGAAAAAGTGAGTAAAATTTGTGTATAAAGACATTAAAGGGACACTGACAGGCCCAATAAGCATATTTAGGTATATATATATGACAGTACAGGTCTTATCAAGTGTGTTAAAATCATCTAAGTATCCCCCCTGTCCACCTTATAAATACCGAAAACTAAAGTTTTATAACCTGCTTGTCTCGTCTCCAATCTGCCCAAGGGGCGGCGTTTCATCTCAAAATGCGCACAGCCAGCCGCTCCCAACTGCCGTTCTGAAGCCCCGCCCAGCTCATCAATATTCACTTCGCTGGGCGGCGGCTACAACTCTCCCCTCAAGATCCTGCGCATGGCCAATTCAATCCTCTGGGCATGTCCTCCGTCTAATCTTCAGCGCATGCGCCCGGCCGGGGTCACATCGCGCCTGCGTACAGACAGTCTGCGTCTTAGAGGCCGCTGCAGCCTCTGCTTTATGCGCATGCGCCGGGCACTTGAGTCGGGGAGAGTTGTAGCCGCCGCCCAGCGAAGTGAATATTGATGAGCTGGGCGGGGCTTCAGAACGGCAGTTGGGAGCGGCTGGCTGTGCGCATTTTGAGATGAAACGCCGCCCCTTGGGCAGATTGGAGACGAGACAAGCAGGTTATAAAACTTTAGTTTTCGGTATTTATAAGGTGGACAGGGGGGATACTTAGATGATTTTAACACACTTGATAAGACCTGTACTGTCATATATATACCTAAATATGCCCTTTGTGCCTGTCAGTGTCCCTTTAATGACTCATTTTTTTCATGGCCCAAACCCATAACATGTTTAAATGGTCACTAACTTTTCACACAACTTTCCATAAATCAAGAGTACAAGTGATCACAAGAAACTCTGTAATATGTGTTATCAGTGTCTAGTTCAACTGTTATCAGCTGTGTACCAGTTTACACCCCACACACACAGCTAATTTAATTGCTTTTCACTTTGATGGGACGGGAAACCTCTGCAGGAGTATCATATTACACATGTCAATGCAAGTCTATGGAAAGGGGAGGAGTTAGGAGAAATTGAGGAGAGACAGATAATCAGAACTGCACAGCTACATAGGAAGCTTATAGATCATCACAAGTGCTTTATTAACAAAAATACAGGTTAATACTTCTCTGTAATGTCCTCCCTTATCCTGGGGCTGCTTCTGAGCGACTTTGAGACAGTTAGGAAGGATATTCTCCTCTACTTTCTGTCAAAATGCCAGGTACAAGTCATATAATAGCCAGAAATTGTGTTATTCCTTCTGTACACTGTACTATTGATTAATGCAAAGTTTCTTGAAAACTCAGTGCTGCTTTAAGTACAAATAATTTTGTAAGCGCTAACATGCTTTAGATTGCATTAACTCACCGAGGAGTAATTCTGGTATGGGAAGACGCAATCAATGTTCCTGTGTGTGGCTGGAAAGCTGGAACGGCTTCATCTGTGTACATACCATCATTCTGCCGGTGATTTAAACTGACAACGTCTGTCATTACAACCAGTCCAGTCTCCTGAGAAGTTAACCCAAAGAATGTAATGTAGTATGACCACGATCAGTATATTTTGACAACTTATTAAACATACTGCAAACATTTTTCTTTAAGCTGAACAAAAAAAAACAGACATCAGAAATAATAAGATTATAACAACTAGATATGTGAATGTTATAAACTCATGTGTAATTCTAATTCTGATAAAGTTGTAAAAAACCTTTGAGGTCAAGGTCCAACTATTACAAATTTAAACCAAAGAATACAGTTGGTGAATAAAACAATGTGTCTTTATACACTCTAGACCAGACATGCCCAATCAGCTTTTGCAAAACTACAACTCCCAGCATGCCTGGATTGCCTACAGCTATAGGGCATGCTGGGAGTAGTAGTTTTGCAACATCTGGAGAGCCACAAGTTGAGCATCCCTGCTCTAGACCAATGAACAACAAATTTATCCTGACATTGCTTCATATTATGCTTTTTCAGGGGATATAAGTGTGTGTTCATTGTATGTGCTTTCAATAGTTAATCCACAAAATTCTTTAGTTGCCCTTACTATTAAATGAGTTGTTTTAAAATTAAAAAGTATGGGCTAGCCCCCAATTGTGTAAAAAAAAGTAATGTTATACTCACCCCTTTTTCTAAGGCCTTTTACTGTGCCACTGGTCTGGTCCTCCTGCTGCTGCAGTGAGGATGTGTCGGTATACAGTATGTGACTGCTGCAGCCAGTTACTGCCCTCAACGGCTGAGGACAGTGATTGGCTGCAGTCATCACATGCTGTACACCGGCACATCACCATATTACCACTAAAGTTTATAAACAAGCAGGAGCTGGTGGACTGAGCCAGAATCACAGTAAAATGCTTGGGAGAAAGAAGCACTAGAGCAACAACAATCATGGACTTGCCCTAGATTATGTAGGACAATGCCTAATACTATACTAATAACAAAGCTGTCACTTTATGTCCCACAATATCTTAATTTCTGGGCTACCCACTTACTGTAAAAGCAAAGCGTGCGTCTTTAGTGATGTCCCAGTGCCATGGAAAAACCGATGAACGCCGCCTCCTCTGGGAACCCAATCCTGGCCACCAGAAATGTCCTTCTTCTTTCCCTGTTCCCAAAGCATCAGAGACATCAAAGGTTGCTAGTTCCTGGAATATCTGTAGGATCCAAATTATATAATTTCAATGAGTTTGTTTCATAAATTTCCATGCACATTCCGTCTTATGTCTAACCATGTTTTATGTTACTGTCTTGTAGATTTTCTAACCATGTTTTATGTTACTGTCTTGTAGATTTTCTAACCATGTTTTATGTTACTGTCTTGTAGATTTTTGATTAAGTGCAGGGGTTTGCATAGTACAAATTTAAAGAATGCATTGGCTGACAACAAAAAACCCCAACTGCATATCATATATGTATTCTGTCCCAGACTGCTTCTTGGAAATGATGCAAGCCTATTTCCATGCAACCATCTCTTCCCCTTCCTCCCCCTGTAGTGGGCCTGGGATTGCACACTGCCAATGACATGCATGCTGCCGCACAGGGCACAGTGTGCATCCTCTCGTGTGTCTCATCCTATACCTAAAATCTGATTTAAATGCCCTGCAGCAACTTGTTCATAATTTAGAATTATCTAAATTGTGTACATATTGTGTTATACAGTTACCAGGACTACTGCCTGCAGACAGTGATTCTTAAAGGCTGAATTCTTCAAATTTGAGGTAGCTAATTTAGGGGGTAACAGGAATAAATCTGGAGAGGTTTTTGTTTAAAGAGGATCTGTCTCCACAAAATGCAATGCAATCTGTAGGCAACATGTTATAGAGCAGGAGGAGCTGAGCAGATTGATATATTTGTGGATAGGGTATAACTTTTAGCAACTGTAATACCTCCTGTAGCTTTTGAAAAAAGTTACCTTGACAAAGAGTAACCTGTCCACGTGTACTCACCTGTTCAGGAGTTATTTGAAAAGCACTGCGCAAGAGGTACAGACTCTTATCCACAGTGGACACACACACACAGCTTCCTCTAGTAGCCTTTACTTTAATATCAATCACATCACCCGGTTTGGAGTCATTGGAAGAAAGGGCAATGGAGACCTGTACAGCAAGCCAAATAAGTTCAATAAAAATCATCAGGAAGAACTAGAAAACATTGATACAATGAAAATATTAGGAATGGTTTAATATCTTGTCAAGCAATTATGTAAACTTACAATGGTGTGTTTAAGGTGGGCCTTACCAGGAGATATTGTTATAATTAGGTTGTGTTTCTTTAATGCATCAAAGCATCACTTCACTCACGTGGGCAGGGGGCTGACATATATATATATAATAATCTTTGTTTATATAGTGCCAACATATTCAGCAGCGCTTTACAATTCAGGGGTTCAAGTACAAACAGTCATAAATAAAATAGTAAATGACAAGTCAATAATTACAACAAAAGGAATAAGGGCCCTGCTCGCAAGAGCTTACAATCTATGAGGATGGGGGTGACACAAAAGGTAACAGTGCTTGTTTTGTACAATGGTCCTGTCATTTTGGGAAAATAGGAAGCAGATATAAAGCTGCATGAGCCAGCCACCAGCCGATATATGAAGTACTTCTGGGTGCATGGGTGTGGTGGAGAGTTTAGTTTAGGATCAGGATCATGAACTGATGATAAATGGGCTATATGGAGAGGCGTTAGATCAAGGGATGTGATGTGGCCATCCTAAAAAAATGTCTATTTATAGGCCACCTAAAACTGTGTATATTGTTGTTTAAACAAATTTCTTGGGGTAGGGCATTCGAGAGAACTGGTGCAGCTCGGGAGAAGTCATGGAGTCGGGAGGGAGAGGTTTGGATTATGGTGGATGTTAGTTGTAAATCATTTGCAGAGTGTAGAGCACAGTAGGGTGGTAGACAGAGATGTGGGAAGAGATGTAGGGGGTGCAGCACTGTGGAGATCTTTGTGGGTAAGGACAAGCAGTTTAAATTGTATTCTATAGTGTATGGGCAACCAGTGTAATGACTGGCACAGAGTTGAGGCATCGGAGTAGCGGTTAGACAGATAAGTGACCCTGGCTGCTGCATTAAGGATAGATTGGAGAAGGTAAAGTCTGGTGAAGGAGAGTTACAGTAATTGAGGTGGGAATGGATCAGGGCAATAATGAGAGTTTTTGTTCAATTGTGAGAAAGGGGCGGATTCTATGTATGTTTTTGAGGTGCAGGAGTCATGAGCGGGCAAGAGATTGAATATAGAGGGTAAAGGAAGGATTAGTGTCAAACATAACACAGACAGCGGATGTGCTGCCTGCGTGATGGTAGTGCCACACAGATATCTGGTTCAGGTAAGTTAGTAGATGGAGAGAACACAAGAAGTTCAGTTTTTGAAAGACTCAGTTTCATGTAGAGAAATGACATGATGTTAGAGATGGCGGAAAGACAGTCACCGGTGGTTCTGTAGTATAGCAGGGGTGATGTTGGGGGATGAATTGTATAGTTATCAGCATAGAGATGGTACTGGAAACCAAATCTACTCATGTTCTTCCAATTGGGGCTGTGTAGAGAGAGAAGAGGAGAGGGCTGAACCGTGAGGAACCCCAACAGCAAGAGGGAGAGGAGAAGAAGTGGAGCCAGCAAATAATACACTGAAAGAGCGGTCAGAGAGATATAAAGAAAAACAGGAGATGGCAGTGTCCTTCAGGCCGATAGATTGGAGCATGGTGAGTAGGAGATGCTGGTCTATGGTGTACAATGCCTGGGTAGGCTCTATTTCACCCAGTGGAGCTCAACATTGAAGTTAATTTGATAGTATTTTTGGTACCTTTAGTATCACAGTATACCTTGGAGGAGAATTTTTAGCTAAAAATTAGTACACCGTATTGACCAAAGGTTGTGTTAAATATGAGCTGTATCATGACTACTCACATGCTAAATCATGATAAAGGTTTTTACTTTACATACAATATACCAGGTTATCTTTAGATTTTTCTTTATTAGTTCATGACTGCCACTTGAAGCAAAGCAGTTATATTCTTTAGTTGTGCATTGGTCTTTTGATAAAATAATTTTGATAAAATAACATAAGCAGATGCTGCATGTTTATAATTCATGGTTTAAATATATACAAGTATGATGTTCCATTAGTGAGGATGATATGTGCTGCATGTTTCTGACATGATTCATAAATTACATTAGAAACACATAGGGAGAATTTGATAAGTCCAAATACATGCGCAGATGGGAACAGCAGGATTATACATGCTTGTAGTGAAATTACGTAAATACTGCATTTGCTACTCCTGATACAATACCTGTATTGTATGGGCAAGTGATAGTGTGTATGGTGAGCTGTGCACCAATGGATACTTCAAAAGTCTGTTCTACTGTTATTTTCTTATTACTGCTTCTCTCGATAGTTGGATGCTGTATGTCACTCTCCTTGGAAAGTACTAATCCACCGAGGTGCAACAAGCAGTTCTAATTTACTGTTAGGAGTCAGAGCTTGGGTGGGTAAAATGAATACATAAAGGATACCGAATAGTAACAATTCCTCACTATAGCCCTACATACCCCCCAAAAATAGTTTTATTGGCAAAACATGCTAGGGGGCGGTGTGTAGATAGGCTTTACATTTAAGAACGTAGCCTAGTCCTGGTAATTGCTAATCTAGCTTCTTGACAGTGTGTACTGCAGACACATTGGTCCACATTTACTAATGTGCCTCTCCAAAAAATCTGTCTAAAACGTGTGATAAATCTGGTGCAGGTCTAGAAAGCTGTTCTAAGCTTACGTTGTCTACAGGATTAGTACATCTGCTAGTGTTTGCTAGTGTGTTGCTGTCTGCTAGCAATGTAACAAGGTGAATTGGGAAAGGGGATATTTATTTTATTTTTATTTTGCCACATGGCAATTTATATATACACAATGTAGCATTATCCTTCAATTCACTTGGTATCCACTGTTAGGTATACATTTTTAAGCCCATATAGCTGTGCAGGTGTTTTTTCTAAAAGTATTTGTCCCTCTAAAATTTGTGGAGCCAAACTGTTACCCGATTCATGTATGTATTGAAGTTGCTACTGTATACAGATAAGGGCTCTTTCACACTTGCGTTGTTCTGTTCCGGCATAGAGTTCCGTCGTCGGTGCTCTATGCCGGAAGAATCCTGATCAGGATTATCCCAATGCATTCTGAATGGAGAGAAATCCGTTCAGGATGCATCAGGATGTCTTCAGTTCAGGACCGGAAAGTTTTTTGGCTGGAGAAAATACTGCAGCATGCTGCGCTTTTTGCCCCGGCCAAAAATCATGAACACTTGCCGCAAGGCCGGATCCGGAATTAATGCCCATTGAAAGGCATTAATCCGGATTTGGCCTTAAGCTAAACGTCGTTTTGGCGCATTGCCGGATCCGACGTTTAGCTTTTTCTGAATGGTCACCATGGCTGCCGGGACACTAAAGTCCTGTTTGCCATGGTAAAGTGTAGTGGGGAGCAGGGAAGCAGTATACTTACCGTCCGTGCGGCTCCCGGGGCGCTTCAGAGTGACGTCAGGGCGCCTCACGCGCATGGATGACGTGATCGCATGGACACGTCATCCATGCTCATGGGGCGCTCTGACGTCATTCTGGAGCGCCCCGGGAGCCGCACGGACAGTAAGTATACTGCTCCCCACTACTACTATGGCAACCAGGACTTTAATAGCGTCCTGGCTGCCATAGTAACACTGAACGCATTTTGAAGACGGATCAGTCTTCAAATGCTTTCAGTACACTTGCGTTTTTCCGGATCCGGCGTGTATTCCGGCAAATGGAGTACACGACGGATCCGGACAACGCAAGTGTGAAAGAGCCCTTAAGAAGTAACTGCAGCAGGATTGCCTCAGCATGTTCCTCTAGTGCCCGACAGTGGATAAGGAGATCCACATTTTACATACTAACATTAAAGACCAATGTGCCAACAACATTTCAGGAATTTGCATTCTGGAAGGTAAACATCTAGCAAGCAAAATGAGCGAGCTTAAGTCCATTGTTCTAGAGGAACACATTGATTTAGTTGGTGTGGTGGAGACATGGCTAGACTCTTCACATGACTGGGCTGTTAATTTTCAGGGTTTTCTGCTCTTTAGGAAAGACAGGGCCAATACTAAAGATGGTGGAGTGTTTCTGTATATTAGGAATGATATGAAAGCGAGTGTGAAACAGGCAACTGTGGGTGAAGATGGTGAGGATGTTGAAACCTTATGGGTGGAATTGCAAAGGGAAATAAACACTGACCGCCTAACATCACTGAGGAGATAAAAGTTAATCTGTACAACCAAATAGAGCAGGCTACACAGGCAGGTACACTGGTTATAATTGGGAATTTTAGCTTTCCAAATACTGATTTGGGGCATGGTTATGCCTCAGCTGCAAAGGTGAGAAAATTAAGCTTGATGCAGGATAATTGTATGGGTAACTTTGTAGAAAATCTGTCTTTGTTGCTCATAGCAATCAAAACCAGCACAGATTAGCTGATTGACAGGATTTTCCTACTGCAATCAGCAGCACGGGGCGGGTCGAGCAGAGAGCTCATGAAGATCAAGACTCATCAGCATGCGGTGGAACTGTTCAGTAGAAGACATTAGCAAAACAGCTAGGGCAATTAAAGAAAGTGACCCATCGGTTTTTACTAAGGGGATCTGTTTATGATCCTCTTAGTTAGAACACCATAAAACTGATGACAGATTTTCTTCAAACCCAACATGGATTACAGCTACAGTTAAAGGGGCAATAAAAAGACAAAAAAAAGCACGTTTAAAAATACAAATCTGTATATTTTGAAAATTAATATTAACCCCCTTCTTGACATAGCAATTTTCCATTTTTTCTTGTTTTCCTTTCTTTTCTCCCAGTCTTCCACAAGCTGTAACTTATTTTTCCATTCACATAGATGTATCAGCCTTGTTTTTTGCAGGACAAGTTGTACTTTCTAATGGCACCATTTATTATTGCATAAAATGCAAGTCCACCAAAGTTTTATGGGTTTTATTTTTACGGTGTTCCCTAGGCAGTGAAAATGACATGTTAACCTCATTCTGGGGTAAGTACAATACCACATTTTTACAGTTTTTCTTGTGCTTTAAAGAGCCTCTGTCAGCATGATCAACCCTATTAAACCAGGCACATTGCTGATTGAAACAATATAGTTATTTTCTCTATTCAGAGTTTCTCTATTCAGAGCATCAGAGTTGCTGAGTTATGTGGACTTCTATCTTTATTGAAATCTGGCAGTTGGAGCACCAAGGGTGGAAGAAAGCGATTTGAGCATCTGCTGCTAGCTGAGCAGCGCAGATTCACACTAGGCAGACACTGACAACGTCAATCCACACAAACTGGTGGACATCTGTGGCTACAGAGAACTCTTCTGGGTGTAATGACATCATTGTGAATCTGCTCTGGACGGAGTAAGTATTCAAACTGAGAGCAATAAACAGCATTACACTGTGGGGGGCACTTAAGGATGCATCACTGTGTGTGGGGGTCACTTAAGGGGACATCATACTGTGTGGGGGGCACTTAAAGGGTATTTCTGTGCGTTAGGCACTTAAGGGGGCCTTATGTGATATGAGGGGCACTTAAGGGGGTATGACATTGTGTGGGGGCTTCAAGTGATCTTTTTGCTGTGAGGAGGTATTTCGGTGACATCCTACTGTGAGGATGGACACTTAGAGGCATCATACTGCATGCAGAGGCACTAAAGGCACATCATACTTTATGCACTAAAGGGTGCATCATTCCTGTCTAAAGGGCACAACGTGCTATCATTACTGTCTAGGGAGAACTAAGTGACATTGTGGCACTAGGTGACACCAAGAGGACATTCTTACTGTGTTGGGGCACTAAAGGAGAATATTTACATTGTAGGGACCATTACTGTGTGTATGGGGGGGACGACAACAAAGTAGATTGGGCAGGATTAGAGGCTTGGCTACTTGTCACTGGTGTTTTATCTCCTTATATTTTTCCTGCTTGGACCTTCACCCAACAGCAAACACAGGTATGTGGATCTTTACAAAAAGTTCTTAAGTACCCATTTCAGACAAATGTAATATGTTTGTAAAAATATGTTTCGCCGTTCTGACTCCTCCTGAGGAAGCAGAACGGTGAAACGTACGTCGAGGAGATAGCGTCCACCTGTCCTGACTCTAACCGGTATGACCATTGCTTTTCATCTCTAGTTATCTTTCCAGATATCTGTTTATGATCTGACCTTTATCCATGTTGTTCAGAGAGTGTAGTGTGTTGTGAGCACATTGAGACATTTCCAGAGGGTGGTTCTCACTTCCTTACTCAATGCATAATATGTCCACTATACCTTACTCTCTGTTCAGCATTACTTTATAGATTCACTACCCTTAAGCCTAGTTCACACGAACGTTTTTTTTGCGGGTGTACGGGCCGTTTTTTTGTGTTCCGTATACGGTCCGTATACGGAACCATTCATTTCAATGGTTCCGCAAAAAAAACGGAATGTGTTCCGTATGCCTTCCGTTTCCGTTTTTCCGTTTTTCCGTTCCGTTGAAAGATAGAGCTTGTCCTATATTTGGCCGTAAATCACGGGTCGTGGCTCCATTCAAGTCAATGGATCCGCAAAAAAAACGGAACACATACGGAAATGCATCCGTATGTCTTCCGTTTCCGTTCCGTTTTTTCTGAACCATCTATTGAAAATGTTATGGCCAGCCCAATTTTTCCTATGTAATTACTGTAAACTGTACATGGCATACGGAAAAACGGAACGGAACAACGGAACGGAAACGGAAACACAACGGAACTCAAAAACGGAACAACGGATCCGTGAAAAACGGACCGCAAAAAACTATAAAAGCCATACGTTCGTGTGAACTAGGCCTTAGATGTACATATACTGGTCAGGTGGCGCTTCTAATTGAATATATTCACTATATGCTCATTATTTTGTTATTTTATAGGATCATGTTTGGTTAATTTTTGATTTGTGATTTTTGTTTAAAAAAAGACTATTTATTTTAAATTTTTGGGACGTGAATCTACTCTTTTTTGTGTGATATATAATAGGAATAGAGTATCCCAGTTACAGAAATTGTAGCAGCATTTGACCTATTGGTGATTAATTAGTAATATGTATGTTGCAACTTTTCTGTAATTTAACATGTATTATAAAGCTTCCCAATACAAGATCTCCGATTAAAGGGCCAAATGAAACCAAGACCTCTAACACTTTCATGACTGCTCAGCTCCTTTCACATTCTACGCATATGAGTAGCTGTAGGTTTTCAATAAGAGTCACAAAAAAATAGAGAAATAGCTGCTGATACGCATTGCATTTACTGTAGATAGCCAAAAATTACCTGGTTCTCAAAAGCTGGCTTTACCAAAATCTGGGTGCTGTCAGTAACTCCTTCTCCATTCTCCCTCACGTAATAAACCAAAAATCGGCTCAGAGGCGCCATAGTATGAGTGACAGGGAAGTGGACGTGCGTTATCCACACCTCAGTGTCACTAGAAGAGAGATCTGTTGAAGCTGAAAGAAATTATAGAAGCTAAAACATTTCTGGGAACATTACACAACAAGCAAAACATCATGTCCCGGTGACAGAACTGTAATGCAAGCAGCAAAGCCTAATGACTGCAAATGGAAAAAAACTAGCTTGTTATTGGAATGGATCAGAAGACCTCATCTGAAAATCAGTCAGCTTATATCATGATCATGCTGTTTATTGTAGGTGTGGAATACTGGAACATTATTATATATATATATATATATACAGACGTGGACAAAATTGTTGGTACCCTTTGGTCAATGAAAGAAAAAGTCACAATGGTCACAGAAATAACTTTAATCTGACAAAAGTAATAATAAATTAAAATTCTATAAATGTTAACCAATGAAAGTCAGACATTGTTTTTCAACCATGCTTCAACAGAATTATGTAAAAAAATAAACTCATGAAACAGGCATGGACAAAAATGATGGTACCCCTAACTTAATATTTTGTTGCGCAACCTTTTGAGGCAATCACTGCAATCAAACGCTTCCTGTAACTGTCAATGAGACATCTGCACCTCTCAGCAGGTATTTTGGCCCACTCCTCATGAGCAAACTGCTCCAGTTGTGTCCGGTTTGAAGGGTGCCTTTTCCAGACTGCATGTTTCAGCTCCTTCCAAAGATGCTCAATAGGATTGAGGTCAGGGCTCATAGAAGGCCACTTTAGAATAGTCCAATTTTTTCCTCTTAGCCATTCTTGGGTGTTTTTAGCGGTGTGTTTTGGGTCATTGTCCTGTTGCAAGACCCATGACCTGCGACTGAGACCAAGCTTTCTGACACTGGCTAGTACATTTCTCTCTAGAATTCCTTGATAGTCTTGAGATTTCATTGTACCCTGCACAGATTCAAGACACCCTGTGCCAGACGCAGCAAAGCAGCCCCAGAACATAACAGAGCCTCCTCCATGTTTCACAGTAGGGACAGTGTTCTTTTCTTGATATGCTTCATTTTTTCGTCTGTGAACATACAGCTGATGTGCCTTGGCAAAAACTTCGATTTTTGTCTCATCTGTCCACAGGACATTCTCCCAGAAGCTTTGTGGCTTGTCAACATGTAGTTTGGCATATTCCAGTCTTGCTTTTTTATGATTCGTTTTCAACAATGGTGTCCTCCTTGGTCGTCTCCCATGTAGTCCACTTTGGCTCAAACAACGACGGATGGTGCGATCTGACACTGATGTTCCTTGAGCATGAAGTTCACCTTGAATCTCTTTAGAAGTCTTTCTAGGCTCTTTTGTTACCATTCGGATTATCCGTCTCTTAGATTTGTCATCAATTTTCCTCCTGCGGCCACGTCCAGGGAGGTTGGCTACAGTCCCATGGATCTTAAACTTATGAATAATATGTGCAACTGTACTCACAGGAACATCTAGTTGCTTGGAGATGGTCTTATAGCCTTTACCTTTAACATGCTTGTCTATAATTTTCTTTCTGATCTCTTGAGACAGCTCTTTCCTTTGCTTCCTCTGGTCCATGTCGAGTGTGGTACACACCATATCACCAAACAACACAGTGATTACCTGGAGCCATATATATAGGCCCAATGGCTGATTACAAGGTTGTAGACACCTGTGATGCTAATTAGTGGACACACCTTGAATTAACATGTCCCTTTGGTCACATTATGTTCTGTGTTTTCTAGGGGTACCATCATTTTTGTCCATGCCTGTTTCATGAGTTTATTTTTTTACATAATTCTGTTGAAGCATGGTTGAAAAACAATGTCTGACTTTCATTGGTTAACATTTATAGAATTTTAATTTATTATTACTTTTGTCAGATTAAAGTTATTTCTGTGACCATTGTGACTTTTTCTTTCATTGACCAAAGGGTACCAACAATTTTGTCCACGTCTGTATATATATATATATGTGTGTGTGTAATATCCAAAGGATGAGGCAGCACTCAAAATAAAGTGAAGAAATGGTGGATCTTTTATTCCCCTCTGCAACGTTTCAACCGTCTCAATGCGGTCTTTCTCAAATGAGAAAGACCGCATTGAGACGGTTAAAACGTTGCAGAGGGGAATAAAAGATCCACCATTTCTTCACTTTATTTGGAGTGTTGCCTCATCCTTTGGATACTATACTTACCTATAGCCGTCTGAGCCTGCGGCTGTGAGAACTTGCACCTGTATCTCTGGTCTTGTGCTGCTGTGATTCTTTTTTGGTTTCTATATATATATCTATATATATATATTTCTATATATATATATATATTTATATATATATATATATATATATATCAGTAAAGATAACAAAGACTTCAAAAAGTAATCACTTTGCACTTACAAATAAAATATTATGCTCTAACACTTTAGTTTCCTTTCACGACAAATATATGGCCATATAGTCCCCCGTCCCCCCCCCCAAAAAAAATACTTTTTTCATGTCAATTTTAGCAACTTTGAATAGCAAAGCATCCCACAAAATGCCATACAGAAAAAGCAGTACTCAGATGCCTATGGGTTAAGCGTGCACTAAATGACATATGTTGAACCCATGGAAACCTATAGGTACATCAAATTATGCAATCCAGCAGCGTTGGTCATGTTTGAACGATATAGGAAAAAGTGATGTCCTTTCTGGTGGCCGGAACTGTAGGATTGCGTGATGGAAAATGAATCCAACCAGCAAAGGAGACAATACGGATAATAGCAATACATTAGTAAGTGGCTCGTATTAGCTTTCTCTACCTAATAAATGCTATTTGCTGAAGTGACACAGCCCCTTTAAGAAGTGCCTATGGGACATCAATAACACTGTCCATAATAATTCTATAAACTAGTGAAGTTGCTGTATACTTCGCATACATGAGCTGCAGATTCTGATGGTCCTCCTCTTCATGAAGACCACCATTAATCAGCTACAAGGCATGCCAGCTACAGGAGATCTGACGGTTTAAGAAATTAACTAATTCTAATCATATATATGGAAAAGTTCATTATTATTATTACTATTATATATCTGTCACGGTCCCTTCTGTGACAGAGGTTAGAAGATCTGAGAAACTGGCTGCACGTTAGGTTATCTGACAGCCTATCTGTTTTCACTTGTTGCAGTGATGACCACACCTCTTTCAGGTGTAGCTTGTGGTGATTACTGCTCCTCTATTTAGTTTGGACTCACACTTCATACCATGCGGTTGATATTATCTGCCTGGAGTTGGAAGAGCTAATGTGTGGTCCTCATCTGAGTTCCTGCTCATCCATTTTCCATTAGAGATAAGTGTACTTCCCTTTGTATTTGGTTGTTCCCGTTTGCTCGTTGTTTACTAGGCCTCAGTGAGACGCTGGTTCGTTCATCTGGGAAAGAACCAGGGGTCTCAGACCCTGTCACTACTCCTAGGGCTATTTAGGGTTACTAGGGCCTAGGTTTACGGTGTATGAATATTCCCACCTTCAGGGTCTATTCATACTGACAGGAGTCAGGGCTAGGTTTAGGGTTTCCTAGGTGGTGACCTTTTCCCTTTCCCTAGCCGTGAGGCCTACTTTTTTGTCATTTTCCTTCTCTTGTCATTCTATGTACCTCCCCTACCCCTACATTGTGACAATATCACTAGCATACCCAAACAATCTCATAATAAGAGCTTGCGCAATGCACCCATTTGCTATGGATTTGTATTCCAATAGAAGTCAATTCAAATATCATCTGACTACTGATGTCCTATTTGACTTCAAATTAAAACTCAAGTGCTTTCTGTTGTTGCATAACCAATACATGTTTCAATAAGGGTCTATTCACACATCCGTGGTGTATTGCGGATCCGCAATACACCCGGCCGCCACCCCCCATAGAACTGCCTATTCTTGTCTGCAATTGCGGGCTGCGCTCCGGAAGTGCAGATGTGGAAAGCACATAGAGTGCTTTCCACATCCCGTTCTGCCCCATTGAGAATGAATGGGTCCGCACCCATTCCCGATATTGTGGAACGGATGCAGACCCATTTGCAGACGTCTGAATGTAGCCTAAGTCTGGGGCTGGATGATGATATGTAGTGTGATAAAGAAATGTGTTACTTGTGAACAACTTACTGTCATGTGACTATTTTAGAGCAAAGATTTGGTGGTAAAAACACAGCCTAGTAACAGAATAGTCACAGGCGAGTATCATGTCGCATGTGACTCACATTAAATTCAAAGGAATAAAAGTCGTGAGCGACTTGTGACACAAAATCCTTCAGGTCTGGATTTTTTGTTGCGTCGTGTTGGTGAAATGTCACGTGTTGCAACTTTTATGTCACACATGTCACTGTGTTGCCTCAGCCTTAGGCCCCATGCACACGACCGTGGTATGCTTTGCGGTCCGCAAATCACGGATCCACAAAACACAGATGGTGTCTGTGCGCGTTCCGCAATTTGCGTAACGGCACGGACAGCCTTTACATATAACTGCCTATTCTTGTCCGCAAAGCGTGGACAAGAATAGGACATGTTATTTTTTTTGCGGGGTCACAGAACGGAGCAACGGATGCGGACAGCACATGGAGTGCTGTCCGAATCTTTTGCGGCCCCATTGAAGTGAATAGTCGGCATCCGAGCCGTCAAATCGGTGGCTCAGATGCGAGCCAAAACAACGGCCGTGTGCATGAGGCCTACATTTTCTTCCACCTGAAGGCAATGCATTATTAAAAGAGAAGGATCTGTGAATTTTCAAAAATGTGCAAAAGTGTTAAAGGGAATGTTTCACCAGAAAATGACCTGCTGTTTAAATCACTTTTTATATTTAACATATTTTTAAATAATTTGTAATGATGTTTTTAATTTTCAATGTATTGCAAGATAAAGTCCTGCAGTTTTTGCACTGGCCACTATGTCTAATAATTAGCACCACTTGTTGGTTTATACATCACTTTACTGCAGTTAGCTCATTCTAATCCTGCCTATGATGATATCACCTCTGTGTATAGATAAGACAGGATCCACCATTCACAATAGCTGATTGTCAAATCTGATCTATTCCTTCCTTGCAGGCTCAGACTGGCCCACAGGATACAGGGGAATCCCCCGGTGGACCCCTGAGCAAGGTGGGCCCCTAGTCTCCCACCCCCTGCACAAGTGGCACATAACACATTAAACTTACTGCACTACATACATACACTCACCTAAAGAATTATTAGGAACACCATACTAATAACTTGGACACCCTTTTGCCTTCAGAACTGCCTTAATTCTGCGTGGCATTGATTCAACAAGGTTTCTTTAGAAATGTTGGCCCATATTGATAGGATAGCATCTTGCAGTTGATGGAGATTTGAGGGATGCACATCCAGGGCACGAAGCTCCCGTTCCACCACATCCCAAAGATGCTCTATTGGGTTGATATCTGGTGACTGTGGGGGCCATTTTAGTACAGTGAACTCATTGTCATGTTCAAGAAACCAATTTGAAATGATTCGAGCTTTGTGACATGGTGCATTATCCTGCTGGAAGTAGCCATCAGAGGATGGGTACATGGTGGTCATGAAGGGATGGACATGGTCAGAAACAATGCTCAGGTAGCCCGTGGCATTTAAACGATGGCCAATTGGCACTAAGGGGCCTAAAGTGTGCCCAGAAAACATCCCCCACACCATTACACCACCACCACCAGCCTGCACAGTGGTAACAAGGCATGATGGATACATGATCTCATTCTGTTTACGCCAAATTCGGACTCTACCATTTGAATGTCTCAACAGAAATCGAGACTCAGACCAGGCAACATTTTTCCAGTCTTCAACAGTCCAATTTTGGTGAGCTCATACAAATTGTAGCCTCTTTTTCCTATTTGTAGTGGAGATGAGTGGTACCCAGTGGGGTCTTCTGCTGTTGTAGCCCACCTTTCTTTCCCATTCTGACATTCAGTTTGGGGTTCAGGAGATTGTCTTGACCAGGACCACAACCCTACATGCATTGAAGCAACTGCCATGTGATTGGTTGACTAGATAATCGCATTAATGATAAATAGAACAGGTGTTCCTAATAATTCTTTAGGTGAGTGTATATTCACTATACAGCAGCTCAAACAGCCTATGTTCATATAAAAACTTGTTAGATTATTTATTATATTTGAATGTAACCATACGGTGGGCCCCCAAAATAAATTTTACTGGTGGGCCCTAGGTACCCCAGTCCGACACTTCTTCCTTGTACAATGACCTCTGCACAGGTCACAGAGCATGGCTAGAAAACTGTCCCATAAGGTCCGCAAAAAACGGATCCGCAAAAGCTATGGATGACGTCTGTGTGCATTCCGTATTTTGCAGAATGGAACAGCTGGCCCTAATAGAACAGAACTATCCTTGTCCGTTATGCGGACAATAATAGGACATGTCCTATTTTTTTGCGGAACAGAAATACGGACATACGGAAATGGAATGCAGACAGAGTAACTTCATTTTTTTTTGCAGACCCATTGAAATGAAAGGTTCCATTAAAAAAAACGGAACGGACACAGAAAGTTAATAAGTTTGTATGCATGAGGCCTAAAAGTCAATGAGGCCCCCTCCTGACCATTGTGTCTATGGACCATGGGGCTGCTGTAAAGCAATTTTCTTAATTCTTTCTAAATGCTGTTAAGAACAGCTCAAGCAAGATGGCCGCCCCCATAATCATGTGCAGGAAACAGAAGAAATAAATCTGCATTCAGATTAGAAAAAAGGATATGTGCTACTATCTGATTTTAACTGGCAGATTTTTGGTGACACATCCCCTTTAAGGCCTTGGCTTAATATTTAAAGATAAGTAATTGGCATGTTAAAAAAACATACCTGGTTCATTCTCTGCCGTTTCATTGAAATCCTTGTCAAAGGTAACAGATGAAGATCTCTTTGCCCTATGTAGGGTGATATTTGCAGACTGTTTCCCAGAAAGCACTATGTTTCCACGAGATGCAACCTCATAGTGCAAAGTGAAATTACATGGACAGGTGGACTTCAAAGCAATCAGGGCATCCTCACCCACCTGCCATCAGGAGAGGTGAAACAAGTGACACGAGTCATATTGCACTTTGTCTTCCAACAAAATCAGTATAAAAGAGCGGCATTGCAAGACAGTCAAAGAAACCCACTATGATTCAAGAGCACCAGAAACTAGTTCTTAAGATGTTCTTCACAATGATTATTAGAGACCTCTGTATATTCAAAGATCAGAATAATTAATATAAGGCACATTATAGAAATATTTGTTTCTGCTTTGGTTACATTCCCAATTAATCTGACTAAACCTTGAAATCACATCGTTCTTCACCCCCACCGATCAGATACTGATGACCCATCCAGAGGATAGAGTGATTAAAATAAAGCACTACCTGTTAAGATGTTCTCAATAAGTCCATTCAGTGGCGGTGCCAGTGGTGTCGGATCCTGACCTTTGGGTCCCCAAAAATAGAAGAAAAAAACGCAGCCCTTCAACTTCTCAATGCACTTTTGTGTTTATTTGTCACACAGCATGCTGGAGTGCTGCGTTTTTATTCTTCTAGTTTTTTTATTTGTTTCTATCCAGAGGATAGGTCATCAGTATAATAGTCTTGGAAGACCCCTTTAAATGAGTATTCATCTATAAACCATACATTTTTGGGGGAGATTTATCAAACTGGTGTAAAGTAGAACTGGCTTAGTTTCCCATAGCAACCAGATTCCACCTTTCATTTTTCCCAGCTCCTTTGGACAATGAAAGGTGGAATCTGATTGGTTGCTATGGGCAACTAAGCCAGTTCTACTTTACTCCAGTTTGATAAATCTCCCTCTTTATCTTGCATGTTCTAGTAAGATCTCATATTCTCCCTTTCTCCTAGAATGAAAACCACAGCAGAAAACGGTGGTGCAGGTTTAAATAAATAACAGTCCATCTACTCACCAGCAGTGGTTTATCAGGTGGCTGAATAAGAAGGTGGCACTTGCTTGGAGAATACCAGCTACTTATGGACAAGTAGTTTGGCAAATATTGCTCTTCTGTAGATTTTCCATCTATAGCTATAACCTTTGACTTTGAAACAGAGAAAAGGGGATTAGCAGCATAGAAATATAAGAAGCCAAATAAATAACACATATTTAGAAATTTAAGAAGCCAAATAAATAATACATATTTTGGCCTGTCTAGCCAAACTAGAATTAATACAGCAACATAGAGCCTTACCTCAAGCCATACATATTGAGCTGCTGTTGGGATGGACGGTATCTGAAACTCAACTAAGCCATTTTGGGATACAAGTTCACTGGTATATACATTGTCTTTCTGGGTAAGCTCAGCTTTGATTCGCACAGTTACTCCATCTGCAGGACTTCCATCTGGATATGTAACTTCAACCTAACAGAAGGCATTTCATTTTTTATATTTCATATATTTTTATTTTTATATTTACAATGATATGTATTAAATCTGCATGTAATAACATTCACATTAAAAATACATAGGATTTGGATGAAATGCTGCAGAAATTTCGATTTACGGATACATGAGCGAATAAATATAATCTACTCAAATCTTTTTGACATAACGTACTTTTCCTTGGTAAGGGAGGCCTGGTTTGAACTGTTTACGTGTATCTTTGGTATATTTGATATCAATCAGCTGCTTTTGAACTGGAGTGGTGTCATCGAAAGTGATCTGTTTGCTCCCATCCACCGCAATTACAGTGGCCCAAATATTCACTGTCCCACGGAAATGCTCTGAGAAGTCAGCTGGCATCATATCCTTGGTGCAGATGTCAAATGTTGCTGAGCCATAAATCTGAATTTCAGAAAATATTAAATTAGTATATACAATGTTGTAATTATGGCTTGCTGAAGGTCAGAATTTGGAAGCATTTGCAATTTTCAGGTTTCTCAGATACCAAACAAAATACTAAACATTTCAATAAATATGCAATATATTAATTGAGTAAAAAATGTAAAAAGAAAGCTAGATTTACATGCAAATATTCATCTGATTAATGATCTCAAAATAATCTATTATTTTGTTGCTTTAAAGGGAATCTGTCATAATGATCCTGGACTATTATCTGCTATAATACATAAGTAATATTGCAGATAAGGAGTCCATCGCTATATACATTCTTATCTGCAGTACTAGTCATATTGCACGGCAGATATTAGTCCAAGATCATGGTGACCAATTCCCTTTAACAAAAAAAATACAAAGCAAGATTCAGAAATATTGAAAACCTGCAATTACCCAGATGGGTTTTCTCCAGGTAGTCTGGTTCTCTCCCCTATTCCAGAGGTTTACTGGTAGTTTAAAGGAAATATGTCACCTAAATGCTATCTCCCAGTTAAAACCAGATAGTAACACATCTCCATCTTGCTTGATTTGTTCTTTAGAAAGCATTAAGAAAATTGCTTTATGGCAGCCACATAGGCCATAGACACAATGGTATGGAGGGGACCTCGTTGACATCTATGGGAGTGTTTTCTAGACATGCTCTGTGCAGAGGTTAGGAGGGAGTAGATAAGCTGTGATATCACCTATTGTAAATGGTGGATCTGACATTCTAATCCTTCCTGTGATAATGAGATGATTGCTGAAAAATTATATGTACAGCACAAGAATTGGCACCTATTATTAGGCTTAGTGATTACTACGAAAACTGCAAAATGTTATGCTTTTTGTTTAAATACAGATATTAACATGAAAAATTGAAAATAACATCAACAAAAATTCTTAAAAAATATGTTAAACATACAAATGTGATTTAAACAATAGGTAATTTTCTGATGACACATTCCGTTTAAAGGAAAACTGTCAGCAAGATCATAGTGATTCAGACAGAAGTCAGCGATCATCACTGGGGCCATCCTATAACAACCATGCAAACTAATATTAAAGCTATGGAGGAAATTTAACGTTCCCTCTACACCTCATATTGGTGTTAAAAAGTCGCAAAACCCATCCCATTCCCATAAATTACATGCCTCCTCTGGCAGCGCAGGCCCTATCAAGACTGGCATAGCACATGGCACTGTTGATAAATCAGGGCCTATATTTCCTGTAAATTGTTTCAGTGTTCTGGAGTAAAACAAAGTTTACTAGTATTGTGGGGCAAGTCAAACATTTTTGTTGCTGTGGTTAGGGCAACATGATTTTGCTGATAGATTCCCCTTAAAGGACATCTGTCAGCAGATTTATACCTATGAAACTGGCTGACCTGTGGCATGTGCACTTGGCAGCTGAAGACATCAGTGTATGATCCCATGTTCATATGTGCCCACATTGCTTAGAAAAAAAAAAAAGTCTTAATATGTGCACATGAGCTTCTAAGAGCAACGGTGGTGTTGCCGGTTACACCTGGAGGCCCTGCTTTCTCCCACTCCACTTTGATTCAATGGAGAAATCTATGGCACACCAAACTCTTTTATAAGTGATGCTTTAACACATAACGTGTAGATTTACATCATTTTGTGTTTAAATGTGGATCCGGAATACACCTTCCTCCACCATCAGGCCACAGATCCCTTGATAAAGCTCGTCATCCAAATGAAACGTTGGATTTAAACACAAAATGATGTAAATCTACACGTACACGTACATGATGTTAAAGCATCACTTAAAAAAGATTTTGGTGTGCCATAGATTTCTCCATTGGATTACACTGACACTTGTCTTCTATGAGCACCCACCGTTGATTGGTGTGCAGGTCTCATTCCTCTGTAATATTGTAATATCCTATACAAGTGTATAGAAGCGATCCGTACCATTTAAATGAATGGGACGGCTTGGGTGTAATTATACCTGCTCACCACTGCAGATGCAACGGCGAGCAGGTAAACAGTGAAGAGGAGGCAGCGCTGGCACGGTGCGCGCCTTCCCTTCAAACAGCTGATCGGCGGGGGTGCTGGGTGTCGGACCCCGGCCGATCTGATATTGATGGCCTATCCTGAGGATAGGTCATCAATAAATATAACTTGGACAACCCCTTTAACTATCTAGTGACAGTTGCAATGCACAAGATCGCGTATTTGTCAGTTTATTACTGTGAACTACAGCTGTAGCTCAATAGTTAAAATCAACTAAAATTGCTACAAAGAGTCTAGGTAAAGCCTTACCTTTACATAGGCCAACAATCAGGGCAATTATTGGCAACCAGTGCTCCCAGGAATGCTCATTCCTGATAACTGCCCTGTGTAAAAGTACCACCGATCACTGAATAAATTAGAAAATACTCTTTCTTCGGGTAATGGCATCTTTCCTGTGGCACAACAAATCATCGTTTGCTGCCAGCTAACGATGATTCTCTGGGATTGAATGATCGTGTCTGCAGATATCATGATTGCTGCAGGTAAAGGACGCTCTCCCTCTGCTTAACAATAGGCAACTTTGTATGTTATTTATAAAATAGAATTCTAAAGCAGGCAAAACACAAAAAGAAAGACCACAGCCATCTCCAATGAAAACCCCAAAACAAACACACTTTTTTATGACACAAAAGTCCATGTTAACTGACTAGTTCTGGCAGAATTTATCTTCCCTAATGGAACACAAAACCCAAATGAGAGCATGGTAAAATATGCCTGTTGTTTAAAATCAGCAAGAATAAAAAAAATATAAAAATTCTAGTATCCTACCTCCATGGATTTAAGCACCTGATGTCCAATCTCATGTCTGTAGTACCCAACACCCGTCACAGTCATATTGATTGTTAGTAATCCACTCACAGGCTTCCCAAATGTATATCTAGAATTTGAGAATCACACATGAAATCGGCAGGATTTTAAAACAACTCCTACTCTAAAGAGGAGTGTTAACAAAAGAGTAGAAACAGCATTTTTGAGACATTTTATTACCAAGATTGTCACTTACTGTACCTTGCCAGGATTTTTCCTTTTTCACAAACATTTATTTCACGAATGAAGGAAGGTGGACTTATGACCAGCTCAAACTTTGGAAGTACTGAAAAAATAAGAATAATCAGATATTTTGTATTTCTTGTATGTACAGTATGTGTAGACTATACAGAAGACAGAGCATCTGTCACCAGGACCAACCTTAATAAACGGGGCATACTGCCTAGCAGGGTTGATGGTGAATAGAATGAGCCCTCTACTGCTGCAAATGGATGTACCTTTGCAGATTCATTATTACTTTTATTTTTATGCAAATGAAGTGATCAAGCACCCAGGGGCTTGGCTTCCTCCTCTCCTTGTCGAAACTTCTTCTCATAGCCTGATTGACAAGGACAGGCATCCACACTGTTCAGATGCCTGACAATTAAATCTCATGCTTGTGTCAGTGAAACTTTATTGACGCATGCGCAGTAAATCTCAGGGGGTACTATTGTAGAAATTTTAATAGCATAGACCAGATTATATCTGCTGGAAAGAAAGGTGTGATGTTCAGACTCCGGGAGCAATCCCTCAGTCTATTCAGTTACTACTGGAAGCCCGTGACCGTCAGAAGTTCTTGTGTGGAGTTGACGGGTCCGTACTATTTCCTATGCGGTTTAGCCGCTTATAAGGTAATTCCCCCTAATGCCAGAGGTTCATGTGTCCTGGTGAAGCTTGTCCCTGTATCTTACGTTGCAGCCGATTGGGAGACTGATGGTGTGGAAGGAGGTAAGAAGGGCAGGGAGAGCTGGAAGGGAGTTGTTTTCTGGCTGAACAGGATGGGGAGTTGGAATTATGAAGTGATTGAACAATTCCTCATCCATTGTGGATGAGATGTTCAAAGAAACCGTTGAGGCAGTGAGAGAGATCACCGAGAAACATCAGTAGAGCGTCCAGAGGAGGGTTTCTCTGAATTAGATGACGGTTATGCCTCGCTAGCAGACACCATTGACAAGGGTTAGGCCCATACTGACAGGAGCAGGGCAGAGGCGGAGCTATGACTAGTGAGGGTTGGAATCCTTTTTAAAGCTTTGGGAGGTCTTGGGGCTCACTAGTTTTCCATTGGATCCGGGCAAAAGGAAATAGGACATGTATTTATGTTTTTTTTGTTTCCATTCCTTCTATTCTATAGTGAGATGTTCCTGATGTCTAGTCGACTGAGTTACCGAAGCCCGAACAGACAAGATGCCCTGAAGACCATGGACCAGATGCAGAGGATTCCAAACCAGCCGGCGACCAGCGCGAAACACCACCTCCTGAGTCAGCTCTCGAAGAAAAGAATCTCAGAGTCAAGATTTGTTTTAAGCTACGTGTCAAGATTGACTTTCTGTTTTCTATCATCTGTTTTGTTTTATGGATTCAGGACTTTTCGTAGACAAGACTGTTTTTTTTTTTTCAAAGAAGAAGATCGAGATTCGTCAAGGGATACTGGGGAGCATATGACAAAGAGGAGGGACTGTTGTGGAAATTTTATTAGGATGTGTATTTAATATATTGTGTATTGTCATTATGTCTCTCAGTGTCAGGGTAAACCATTGGAGTGGATATCTTCCCGTGTATGTCCTGTCACAGCTGCTGGGCGCAGAGGTCTCCCTCGGCGAATGGTCCATGTGCTGAGCACTGGGCTGTGGGCCAGGGGAGACTGATGTGTTCAGCAGAGCAGTGTTTTGTTGGCTCGTGTATGGACGCCGGCTAGGGCCCCCACTCAAGACGCGGATTTATTGGCTTGGTGTGGAATAATATAATGAAAGGAACGTGCGTTTGTTGTCTCTAGTGCGCCTGATCAGCCGCTGGAGATAATGACGCTGTACTGTAAATAAACATGCATGTGGATCATAGTAACTTTATCTGGCATTGATCACTGAGCAAGGCTGGATAGAGTTCACTCCAGTGGTAATGGTAAATTATTGTATACATGTGTTTGTTGGCTAGATTATTCTAAATGATGGTGTCTTGTCTTCCTATGTCATCACTTCCTGTATGTCATCACTTCCTGCATCCTTGTCTTGGGCCAGCCCCTTTTACACCTTCTGTGAGTAAATAAAAGTAAACAGACTGAGCAGGGCGGGGCAGATGCTCAGCAGAACTTAACATGAGAACACCTTTGGCTGACTGCGGTTGAGATTTTTAGCTTTCCTTACACAAAGATATTGGAGAGCAGATTACAACTATTTACATTTTCTATTTCAGTACTCCATGCTGAGATCTGCACTGCCCAAGCTCCTATGATGTCAATCTCATTGTGGAAGAAAAGATACCTGACTTCTCTGATCTATAAGCAAAGCCAAGAGTCTTCTTCTACGGTAGGAGGCTGACATCATTACTGCTTACGAAGTGCAGATCTCAGAAAGGAGAGCCTCCTGAGATCAATTGCACATGTGCCCAGTGAAGCCTTGAGATATTTCAGGGCCAGGCATCTGAACAGTAAGGATGCCAGACCCTTTCAATCAGGACATGAAAGGGATTGGTTTTGGGGGTGAAGAGGAGGAGAAGCGGTGCACTGAGGAGCTAGGCCGGCCCCTCAGTTTTCCCATCACTTCATTTTCATAAAAATAAAAGTGCCCCTCAGTTTTCCCATCACTTAATTTTCATAAAAATAAAAGTAATAATTATGCTGAAACGGTACATCTGTTTGTAGCAATAAAGGGCTAATTTTCGTCACTATGATCAACCCTATTAAGCAGTATGCCTGGTGTAATAGGGTTGATCATGGTGACAGATGTTATTTTATTAATGGGAGCATTTTTAAAGCTGAATTGCAAACTCTCTTTATCCTTTCCTTTATATCTAGATTGAGATATGAGGTGAAAATTGCAGGAAAGGTCTAGAAAAAGTAATGTGGTGAGTCATATAATGGTGTGATGTAGGGTATGTTCACATGGCTAAATTTGAAGTGTATTTTATCATTTAAAATGCTCACATTACACCTGAAATGTACATAAAAAATGCTTTACAATAGCTTCTCATTATTTTCAATTTGAAAACGTCCCATTCATATGGCACCTTATTTATGATGTTTTAAAAAAGATACAATAAGAAGTATCGTGCCACTTCCTGGAGTGATTTATGCAGCACTCTTTCCTATTAGCCAATGGAACAGTGTAAAATACTCCTCAAATATGCTGGCTTGTATCTTAAAAAATAATGAATTATTATAATTAATTTTTATAATTAATTAAAATTGAAAAATGCATAGAAAAAATGCTAGTAAATGTCTGGTGTTCAAAGACGTCTGTCTCTTATTCTTCAGACAGAAGAAATATGGGCTTCTTTATATTAAAAATGTTGCACTCTATGTTCCTGTCATATATGATTTGCCAAAAACAAAAAGAGATTACAGACAAGAGGATCTATTTTCGAAAGTGTTTTTTTTATTTTTTTTGCTGTACCTCAATGGTAAATAAATGGAAAAATCCTCACTCCATAAGGTCTGTGTTTAGTTAAGACTACGGCCACAAGGATAAAATTTGACATGAAATTCGTATCAGAAAAACAACCAGGTTGGACTTGATGGACTTTTGTCTTTTTCCAACCTTAACAACTATGTAACTATGTAACCATTTGCCATGGCATATTCCACTATCAAAAAGCCACCAATAGCTTCTAATTGACTTCAGCAGGCTGAGGCGGACTGGGATCTTAAAATGGCCCTGGAAAAAATACTAAAAGTGGCAACATTTTGTAGTTGGGTCCAAATTGATGGAAGGCAGGGCAAGCAATACCATATTGTGGCACATTATACCACCCCAACAGAGCCAAATACCACAGTCAATCACAAAATATGGCCAGCAGCACAAAATACATCCCCCAAATCTTCAACTGGCCGGCAGAGAGAAATTTCCCTGTAAGGTCTATGGCCAATCCGCCAACACCACTACATGCACATGGTGACTTTTTTCTGCTGCTGATTTCAAGTCTGCTTGAGAAATGGCATGTTACTTCATTCAAGTAGGTTTTAAGTGCATTTCCCATTGAAGTTAAAGAGTTAAACTAGCATTTTTTTTTATTTTTTTTTTGCAGTGTTCTCGCCCCTAAAGGTGCACTGTTTACAGAGACCTACTGATCTGCCACTGTTTTTGTCTGGTAGATTTTTTTCTGTGCAACCGCAGCTTAAATGTGATCCACTACTATCTAAATTTCACTCACCGTACTTCTGGACGGAAAAAGATTTGTTAAATACATGGCCTTGAGTTTCAGCAAAAATCAGCCATTCCCCAAACACAGGTTGATCAGACAGAGGAAAACTCATGTTAATAATACCTGTCAAATAAAGAGAAAGAAATGTAATAACATTTAAAAAAATACATTCCTAGTAATAATCATGACATAAACCCACAACAAATCGTATAAAGCTTCACTGCAGATCCATTAATGGACCACAGTAAATAGGGAGATTTATCAAAACTGGTGTAAAGGAAAATTGGCTTAGTTTCCAATAGCAACCAGATCCCACCTTTCATTTTCCAAAGGAGCTCTGAAAAATGAAAGGTGGAATCTGATTGGTTGCTATGGGCAACTAAGACAGTTCTACTTTACACCAGTTGTAATAAATCTCCCCCTGTGTTTTTAGGCAGGAGATGTAAATAACCTTTAATTTATAATCCCTATGTTCTCTGAAAAACACAGAGAATCTTTATTTTAGTTTGCTTTTAGCTAATACAACAAATTTTGCAACCATTTGCTTTCTAAAGAAATTGGTTAACAAGCCTACACAGAGATATGGTATAATGGAAAGATTTGCAAGTTCTGAGTGTAATGATATATGCGACTCCTTTTCTGAAAGTTTTGGGTTATGAAATTTAGCATTTCTTTTACAAGTATATAATATTTTAATATTTTCATTTCTCTTACCAATTTAATACAAGCTAGTTAACTTACCACAGCAGATTGGATTTAGATCCGTCCACTGAGTTATCCTAGATCCACGTGGATCCTGAAACCAAAAGAAAACCAACATATTACGCAGAAAAAAATAAACAGACCACGGTAGAAAGGGGTGTGGAGTTTCAGAGGTTGTGTGCTGACATGACCCACCCTGGCACTCCATCTTGCCAGCAGAGGTCAGCCCATCCAAAGCATTGGCATCCTGTTGACTCAACAGTTCCTGATGTCAACTGTGTGTTACAGACATGGAACAGTTTGATCATGCCCTTGATGAATCCTGCTCCCTGCCACATGTCTATTGGTGACTGTTCTGGGGGGTCTTTTAAAGCCCCTAGTCACCTAGGGAATACTGGGAAGGGAAGTATTCTTATCTTACAGCTACATGGGTTCCACGCTGTCTTCACTATACTTCTGATCCCTGCATGTAAACTTCCTACATCTATGGGGCTATGTTGCCACTGTAGCCAATGACTGGCCTTAGTGGTGATGTGTGCCCAAATCACTGCTGGGTCACATGCTGGTTGAGGACACGTCACAGCTGAAGCCAGTGATTGGCTGCAGTGGCGTACGTGATCCTGTCTGTACAGAAATTTACAGGAAGCCGAAGCAAGACATGGACTCGAAATAGAGCATTGGGGAGCAGGGGAGCATGAGTTTATCAACAGGCACAACACAGTGCAGGGGTCTGTTAAAAAGTCCACAAAAAGTCCACAAGTAGGTAATGGTTACAGGAGTATTTATGCATTAAGTCCCACAAGTAGACAAGCCAGAAGGACTAGTGATTTTATGGTAGTATGTTGACTGAAAGCTATTGAAGAAACGGACATAAGGCTGAAATAAATAGAAGGTGGTGGGAAGGATGGAAAAGCATACCATTTTAGCTAGCAATAGTCTAATCAGAAGGATAATGCTGTTTTTAACTAGTGGTGTAAAGTAAGATATCAGAGTTACTGCTATTTTGAACATATAAACTGAGTGTATGGCTCATAACTTACCATTATGTAAGCTTCAACCTAAAATAAAAAAGGACATGTGAGATAAAGGTGAAACATACTGCTTTATAGGTTACAACATGTCATTAAAAAAACTGGGCACCGGGGACATATGCAAGGGGCTGCGCAAATGTATATATTTTCCCTTTATAATCATTGTCTGGCTCAAAAAAGATAAACTAAGAGGAGATCTCTTTTTTTTTGACAGGGCCAAAAGTTGTCTATTTACACAAGATTATGATCACAGAATTTGGCTGATCACGACATACAATAGCATTTTTAGCAGACAACAGGCAAAAAAATCTAACGTAACCGATCACACTTTTCGGCAGGTCATGGATTACCATCAGCCATTGAGTCATTTGTGTATTATTATTCTTAAATTATGCTCATGGTGCAAATCAGTTATTTTGGCCGACTTTTACCTTATGTTTTTGGGCAGCTTTATTATTCTCCTTGGCCTCATGTGACTGTCCACTGTGACTAACAGCGATTAATAAAAATTATTATTAACCTCCAGTTATTACATGACAATCTATGTATACTTAAATGACATAATTAATTGCCTTTTATATGGGCCATGGATCGGTACAGTTACCAGACCGCCTTGATTAGGTGGTACATATAGGTGTGTGTGCTCTTCCTCTCATTTGTTGCTGGATGCACATAGTGGTGACTAGGCGCAGCACACTATATGTGCAGAGTCTGCTCTCCTGAATGTAGATGCCCAACGGCATAGGTAGGTTTAGGCTGGGTTCACACCTGAGCGTTTCTCAAACGCGCGTTTTACGCGCGTTTTTGTTGCGCGTTTTTGTTGCGCGTTTTTATGCGCGTTTTTTGTAATAGTAAACGCGCGTTTGACGCGCATTTGTGTGAATGACTGCAGTGTCCTATGGCCACAAACGCGTGTCAAAACGCCCCAAAGAAGCTCAAGTACTTGATTATGCGTCGGGCGTTTTACAGCGCGATCGTACACGCTGTAAAACGCCCAGGTGAGAACCATTCCCATAGGGAATCATTGGTTCCTCCTTGTTGAGCGTTTTACAGCGCGTAGGAACGCGCTGTAAAACGCTCAGGTGTGAACCCAGCCTTAGAGTAGGACCTGTCTGACTGAGACCACCGTGGCGATGGGTAGGTGGGCACAGATGTGTTTTGATCAAAATATATTAGCCAAGAGTCTCAGATTTCATCATATCAGAATGAGGGCTTAGTCCATATATAATGCTTACATCTATTGTATTTGTGCATTATTATTTGTTTTCTGTGATTTCTTTTCATAAATGTAGCCATGGACATCCGCATATTTACTTATCATTTCCTGCAGGATGTTTTTATCTTTGTTTTTATCTTTTTTTCAGCTTTATTATGTTTTATGCTTTATTATCAGGGGCAAATGTTAGTGTGAACACAAGTTGGTGATAACTGTCCTCCAAAAAAATACTGTATAAACAGGGATGTACTGCTGACAAATAATGGAACTGGAGCAATGAGCAGGCAATGATTGGTGATCAAATTGCTTATTCTCAATCAGCCAGTGGAAAAGGTCCTAAGGTACCATCAACAGTCTATTCTGCCAACAGTCTAATGTAAAGGGAGCTCCTAACTCTTCCCCGATAGATGATATCCTTTTGTTTTCCTAAGAGATAAGTTGCCACCAGGAGTGTTTGGTAGTGGCTTTCACCTCTCTCCCCAATGACAATGAATGCATGCTTGCTTATATGTGTAGAAGGGAGTCAGGTGAGATGTTGAATGAATGATCGTTCAGCCGACAGCTATTGAATGTATATGGCCAACTTAAGAGTTTCATAGAAATCTTTAATATGTGTGTCAGATGTTATCACTTAATGTTGATGATATCAGAGGATATCACTCACATATTACACAATGTTATCAGTTGCCTATCATGAAAATTAACTTACTACTGGATCAGTGGTCTAAACGGGCACTGGTAGAATTAGAGTATTGTACTTTAAAATGGGATACAAAATTGCGCAACAGATTAAGTAATCTGAAAAATATCACTAACAAATGCTCTATCCTCTTTTCTTTAACCACCTAGCCTTACCATCCTTACCTTTTCCTTTGCTGGGCGTAAATCAGGTGTCACCATGTATATATTGATAAGCACTAGAAACAGAGATTAAAGAAAGCCTATATGAGGACACATGCCGGAAAGAAACGTTGAGGACAGAACATAGACATACACTTCTCACCTTTTTGTTTGGGTTTATATACTGGTTTATCAGTCTGTATAAATAAAGATAACCCTTTGCTATCCACAGTAACAGTGGTAGAGTTGTGGAAAATGAATCCGCCATCATTCAAATGACGATTGCCCCAAACTTTCAGGTGAGCTTGTCCTCTCAGTCCTGGTGGAACCTGCGATACGGAAAAAATAATTGTAAGAATGACTTTTCAAGGTACAGAACATCACTGAATGGACAGAGAAATTCTTATGACCTTCCAGTTATAAAATAACTCTGGTCAGTCTTCAAAACCTTTTTTTATACTGAGCATAAAGATCTTTAGCCAGCATTATAAGTTATAGAGCCTGCATATATAAATGTTTTATTAAAGGGAACCTGTCACCGGGATTTTGGGTATAGAGCTGAGGCCATGGGCTGCTAGATGGCCGCTAGCACATCAGCAATACCCAGTCCCCATAGCTCTGTGTGCTTTCATTGTGTAAAAAAACAGATTTGATACATATGCAAATTACCCTGAGATGAGTCCTGTCCCTGACTCATCTCACATACAGGACTCATCTCAGGTTAATTTGCATATGTATCAAATCGTTTTTTTTACACAATAAAAGCACACAGAGCTACGGGGACTGGGTATTGCGGATGTGCTAGCGGCCATCTAGCAGCCCATGTCCTCAGCTCTATACACAAAATCCCGGTGACAGGTTCCCTTTAAATGTGCAGGTTATTTGGGTGCATATGTACATTTAGACTTTATACATCTAAACATGCATTGATATACAAAACATTTAGCTGTATGAAGAACATAATGTAATGTCCTACTAGGACACTACTTGTGGCTAATAAGCATATCTTACCATGTTTCATACTGTTTTACTTTTGTTTTCAGAAAAATAATGTACTGAACCTTTAAATGGGAATTGGTAAGGCTAAATCAAGTATTTACTAAACCCCTGGGACTCCTATCAGTCAGTGGAGTCCAGTGTGGCTATGTAACACTGAAAGGGAATGCAATGGATAGAATGCACCAATCATATTGGCCATGGACCTTATAGCATATGACTAGGTTTTTGCATTTTGACCGTCCTAATATATTTGCCTGTAGCTTGTTTTGCTGCTTTTTAAACTGTACCTTGCTGCAAGGAATTGCATGAAATATTGGAAATTTGTGTACCCCTCTTCTGGAACTGCAAAGGAATTATGATATTGTCACGGACATTCTGGTGATAGATGGCAGGAGATCGGTGAGACTGGCATGTTTTCCGTATGGATCAAATGACATCTGTGTTGTTTCTGGTGCTTGCCACACCTTATCTCCCCAGGTGTGGCTATTATGGTCATTTATCCTTCTCTATTTATTGTTGTTTCTCCCACTATGCTATGCGGTTTATAGCTTCTGTTGGAGTTGTGAATAGCTGGTGTGTGGATCTCGACTGACTTCCTGCTACTGCGATAGCCACTTGAAGTTAAGTCTTTTCTTTCCCTTTTGTATTTTGTTTGGGCTATTTTGTGTGTTGCATTTCCCTGTCATTTGTATTAAGGCCTGAGGGAGACTCCTGTTTGATCTTCCTTTTGGAGGAATGTAACGTACCGGCAGGACAGGTAGTGGATCCTCTGGACCAGAGAGGCGATGGCGCGGGTTGTACTAAAGGACCAGTTCTAAGCAGTTACTGGTCTTCACCAGAGCCCGCCGCAAAGCGGGATGGATTTGCTGCGGCGGTAACTACCAGGTCGTGTCCCCTAGTAAAAACTCGACCTCTCTGGCAGCTGATAAGGCGTGGTACACAGGGAGAAGGCAAGAGCGTAGTCGGACGTAGCAGGGGTCAGGGCAGGCGGCAAAGGTTCAAAGGCGAGTAGACGGTAGCAATGGGTTCGGCAACAGGAAAGGCAAACTAACACAGTAGGGAACGCTTTCTCTGAGGCACAAGGCACAAAGATCCGGCAGAAAGCTGTGGGAGGAGAAGGTATAAATGGGCAGTGCACAGGTGCAGCCTAATTAAGTCAGCACTGCCTCTCACAAACCTTAACCCTTAATAACCCCTTTGGACCAGGCACCAATCACTGGTGCACTGGCCCTTTGAATCTAAGAGTCCCGGCGCGCGTGCGCGCCCTAGAGAGCGAGGACGCACATGCCGAGACGCTGGAGTGCTGCCTGGGGGCATACGCTGTGAGCGCTCCGAGGCCAGCAGGGGACCCGGAGCGCTCAGCGTAACAGTACCCCCCCCTTTGGTCTCCCTCCCTTTTTGGTACCGAAGAACTTGCGGATGAGACTGCGGTCCAGGATGTTCTCCTCTGGCTCCCATGACCTCTCCTCAGGACCGCAGCCCTCCCAGTCGACCAAAAAAAATCTTTTCCCCCGGGAGATCTTGGTCGCCAAGATCTCCTTGACAGAGAATATATCGGAGGTACCGGCGACAGGGGTGGGAGAAACAAGCTTGGGAGAAAAACGGTTAAAGACAGCAGGTTTAAGAAGGGAGACATGGAAGGAGTTATGGATTCGGAGGGAGGGAGGAAGATGGAGCTGATAAGAAACTTGATTGATACGACTCTTGATTTTATAGGGTCCCAAGAAACGAGGGCCCAACTTGTAACTTGGGACCCTAAATCGGATGTACCTAGAGGAGAGCCACACCTTGTCACCCGGGCGAAATTCTGGAGGAGATCTGCGTCTCTTGTCAGCTTGAACCTTCATACGGGCGGAAGCCTTGAGGAGAGCAGCGTGGGTTTCTCGCCAGATGGAGGAAAAATCCTGTACAAGACTGTCAACGGCAGGTACAGAAGAAGGAGTGGGAGACTGCGGCAGAGGTGGAAGAGGATGGCGGCCAAAAACTACAAAGAAAGGAGACTTGTTAGAGGCAGAGGATTGTTTGTAGTTGTAGGAGAACTCCGCCCAGGGAAGTAGATCAGCCCAGTCGTCATGGCGTGAGGATACAAAGTGACGCAGATAGTCACCCAAAATTTGGTTCACCCGTTCTACTTGGCCGTTAGACTGAGGATGGTACGAAGAAGAAAAGTCTAATTTGATACCGAGCTGAGCACATAGAGCCCTCCAGAATTTGGAGACGAATTGTACCCCACGATCCGAGACAATATGTTTGGGAAGGCCATGGAGACGGAAGATGTGTTGGAAAAATTGTTTGGCCAACATGGGTGCAGAGGGTAGACCGGGCAGGGGTACAAAGTGAGCCATCTTGGAGAAGCGATCCACCATGACCCAAATAACGGACTTGCCATGGGAGGAGGGAAGATCTGTAATAAAGTCCATGGCGATGTGAGACAAGGGAACTTCAGGAACAGGTAGAGGCAAGAGGAGACCCGCTGGTTTCTGGCAAGGCGATTTATCCCGGGCGCAAATAATACAGGCCTGGACGAAGTCCGAGACATCTTTCTCCAGAGAAGACCACCAGTACCTTTGGGAGATTAGTTGGAGAGACTTTAGCACCCCTGGATGACCAGCAAAAGGGGAGGCGTGGCCCCACTTGAGAATTCGCAGCCGCTGACGTGGAGGTACGTAGGATTTGCCAGGAGGAAGAAGGCGCAGGTCCACGGGAGCGACTGTAATAAGGCGTTCTGGAGGGATAATATATCGAGGTGTTAACTCGTCGCCCACCACATCAGAGGAGCGAGACAGGGCATCTGCCCTAATGTTCGTACAAGCCGGACGGAAATGGATCTCAAAATTAAAGCGGGCGAAGAACAGAGACCAACGAGCCTGACGGGGATTTAATCTCTGAGCAGACTGGAGATAAGCCAGGTTCTTGTGGTCCGTGAAGATGTACACAGGATGTGTGGCGCCCTCGAGTAAATGTCTCCATTCCTCCAGTGCCAATTTAATAGCCAGCAGTTCCCTGTCCCCAATGGAGTAATTTCTCTCTGCGGAAGAGAATGTTTTTGAAAAGAAGCCACAAGTTGTAGTCTTGCCCCGGGAAGACTTCTGGGTGAGGACAGCTCCGGCTCCCACCGAGGAGGCATCCACTTCAAGAGAGAAAGGCTTGGTGGAATCTGGTCTAGAGAGAACGGGTGCAGAGGCAAAGGCGGATTTCAGGGACTGGAAGGCTTCCTCGGCTTGGGAAGGCCAGGATTTGGGGTTAGCTCCTTTTCTTGTGAGGGCCACGATTGGAGCTACCAGAGTGGAATAGTGAGGGATGAATTGCCTGTAGTAATTCGCAAAGCCCAGAAATCTTTGTATGGCTCGGAGACCGGAGGGGCGTGGCCAATCCAGAACCGCCAAGAGCTTGGCTGGGTCCATTTGAAGTCCTTGGGCTGAGATAATGTATCCCAGGAAAGGCAGGGAGGTCCGTTCAAAAAGACATTTTTCAAGTTTAGCGTACAGGCGATTTCTCCTAAGACGAGTAAGAACTTGTTGCACATGGACCCGGTGTTGATCCAAATTGGAGGAAAAGATGAGGATATCATCCAGGTATACGACCACGCAGGTGTAAAGTAAGTCCCTGAAAATATCATTGATGAATTCCTGGAAGACAGCAGGTGTGTTGCAGAGGCCGAAGGGCATCACCAAATACTCAAAATATCCGTCCCTTGTGTTAAAGGCGGTCTTCCATTCGTCTCCCTCACGGATACGGATCAGATTATAGGCCCCTCGAAGGTCCAATTTAGTGAAGATCTTAGCCCCTCGGAGACGATCAAATAGCTCAGAGATTAGAGGCAGAGGGTAACGGTTCTTGATGGTAATTTTATTAAGACCTCTGTAGTCAATGCAGGGGCGGAGGGAGCCGTCTTTTTTTGTCACAAAGAAAAAACTGGCCCCAGCAGGAGAAGAAGATTTTCTTATGAATCCTCTCTGTAGGTTCTCACGTATATAGTCGGACATGGCAAGAGTCTCAGGAGGTGAGAGAGGATAAATTCTGCCCGAGGTGGAGTAGAACCGGGTATCAGGTCGATCGGGCAATCATAGGATCGGTGAGGAGGAAGGACCTCAGCTTGTTTCTTGCAGAAGACATCCGCGAAGGAATGGTATGGCTTGGGCAGCCCAGAAGGCGGAGAAACTTGCGGGTTCTGTTTGACCAGAGCAGGCTTGAGACAGCGGTCCGAACAGGAGGAACCCCAACGCAGGATCTCACCGGTGGACCAATTCAGGACAGGACTATGACGTTGAAGCCACGGCAGACCCAGGAGGAGTTCGGAGGAACAGAAGGGAAGGACAAAGAACTCTAAAGTCTCGGTATGAAATAATCTGATGTCCATCTGCAGAGGCTGGGTACGGAACTGCACGGTGGCAGAGAGTCTCTCACCGTTAACAGTAGAGATGAAAAACGGCTTGGGTAGACGGATTACTGGAATACGGTACTTGTCAACCAAGGAGGCGTGAATGAAGTTGCCAGCTGAACCGGAATCCAAGACGGCGGCTGCGGAGAAAGAGGACTTGGAAGAGATGATCAACTGCACGGGTATGATGAGACATGGAGAGGAAGAATCCACACCTAGCAACGCCTATCCCACGTTTACTAGGTGCGAGCGTTTCCCGAACGCGGTGGACGGAGAGGACAATCTCTAAGGAAGTGCTCGGTACTGGCACAGTACAGACACAGGTTCTCGTTTCTGCGGCGGCTTCGTTCTTGCGGAGTCAGGCGTGACCGATCCACCAGCATGGCTTCCACGGCGGAAAACCCAGTAGCGGGTTGAGGTGGACGCAGAAAAACGGGAGCCAGACGAGGAAAGCGTCTAGGACGAGCTTTTTCCTTTTCAAGGAGGAGTTCCTCTTGTCTTTCGGCGAAACGTTTGTCTATCCTAGTGGCCAGCAAGTTGAGGTCACTAAGAGTGGAAGGAAGCTCACGTGCAGCCAGAACGTCCTTTACTTTACTGTTAAGTCCCTTCTTGAAGGTGGCGCAAATGGCTTCATTGTTCCAGTTCAGCTCAGAGGCCAGGGTGCGGAACTGAATGGCATAGTCACCCACGGAAGAACCTCCTTGGGTCAAATTTAGTAAGGCAGTCTCTGCGGAGGTAACCCGGGCAGGCTCCTCAAAAACATTCCGGAACTCTAGGCAGAAGCTCTGGACGGAAGCGGTGGCAGGATCTGCGCGGTCCCATAGTGGTGTAGCCCAGGCCAGGGCCTTCCCGGACAGTAAACTGAGAATAAAGGCTACCTTGGCTCGCTCAGAAGGAAACTGGTCGGACAGAAGCTCGAGGTGGAGAGAGCACTGCGACAAGAACCCACGGCACTGCTTAGGATCTCCGTCATATTTGTCTGGTAGGGACAAACGGATTCTGGAACCGGTGGTAACTGCAGGCGGAGGTGATGCAGCAGGAGCAGACGGAGGAGCTGGCTGTTGCTGAGAAGGCAGGAGCTGCTGCAACATAGCAGTCAACTGGGCCAGCTGTTGACCCTGCTGGGCCACAATGGTGGTGAGGTCCGCTAGGCTTGGCAGGGGAACATCAGCGGGATCCATGGCCGGATCTTACTGTCACGTACCGGCAGGACAGGTATTGGATCCTCTGGACCAGAGAGGCGATGGCGCGGGTTGTACTAAAGGACTGGTTCTAAGCAGTTACTGGTCTTCACCAGAGCCCGCCGCAAAGCGGGATGGATTTGCTGCGGCGGTAACTACCAGGTCGTGTCCCCTAGTAACAACTCGACCTCTCTTGCAGCTGATAAGGCGTGGTACACAGGGAGAAGGCAAGAGCGTAGTCGGACGTAGCAGAGGTCAGGGCAGGCGGCAAAGGTTCAAAGGCGAGTAGACAGTAGCAACGGGTTCGGCAACAGGCAAGGCAAACTAACACAGTAGGGAACGCTTTCTCTGAGGCACAAGGCACAAAGATCCGGCAGAAAGCTCTGGGAGGAGAAGGTATAAATGGGCAGTGCACAGGTGCAGCCTAATTAAGTCAGCACTGCCTCTCACAAACCTTAACCCTTAATAACCCCTTTGGACCAGGCACCAATCACTGGTACACTGGCCCTTTGAATCTAAGAGTCCCGGCGCGCCCGCGCCCTAGAGAGCGAGGACGCACACGCCGAGACGCTGGAGTGCTGCCTGGGGGCATACGCTGTGAGCGCTCCGAGGCCAGCAGGGGACCCGGAGCGCTCAGCGTAACAAGGAACAGGTTGTCTCAGTCCTCACATTAGTACCAGGGTCCTATAGGGTGATTTAGGACACTAGGTATTCCAGTGTATGAACTCACCTACCTCTGGGGTCTGTTCATACTGGTAGTTAGTCAGGACTTTGATTAGGGTTTTACTAGGAGGTGTCTATCTCCTTTCCCTAGTTTCCAGGTCTTATTCCCTCACCCCTTTCCCTCCTATGTTCAGTGTGGTGTTTCACTCCCACACCCGAACGTGACAGATATGAGGTATTGCATCTCAGAGGACAGTTTTTGCAAAGACTGTGTGCCTCCATCCTGTGTGGATGTGTTTTGCATCTTTCTACTCAGTAAACTTATGTCTGCATGTTTGCAGCTTTCTATCTGAACACCAAGGGCATCCCATCAGCCAAGAGTCTCTACACAGGGTGTGGCACAGGGGAGACTATTACTCTCAACATTCCCAGTGCCATGGTAAGTGGATATAGCCCACCCACCATGAGAACCGTGACCACCTCCAGAACTACTACTCCCATACTCTTCACACTCTCCTTGGGTTGCTGCAATAATATATCAAAAACATATGGTACAAAAAAACAAATAAATAATGTTAAATAGTGTAAAATGAAGCAAACCGTAAAAAAATAACAGAATTCTCCAAGCTTTGTACTTATTGCACAGCCCCCTGATGTAGGGCCCAATAATAGGGCACAGCAGCACTGCCCTAATTCTTGCAACAGGATTGACACAGTAGTTGCCACATGAATTGTTAATATATTGGTGTAATTTGGAATAGTGACCTTATACATTTCTGCAATACAATGAACTCAATCTTGAAATTATAGCAGTAAGTGGCAAATGGGTTAATTCGAGTTCAATGTGTTATAGAAGTAAGTGTAAAAACCTTCAAAATTGAAGTTGACATGCATCCTTTCCCCTCCTTAAATGACTAAGATGTGTTTAAGGCGTCCCCTTGCTTACACATATTCCCTCATGGCTCTTATCCTGCCAAACATATGCATTAGTGTCTCCTTTCCATCAGCTCTACTCCTCTTTTACAAGGGAGGCAGCACACAATAAAAGAAGCAAAGAAATGGAAATCTTGAACATTCAAACGTTTATTATTTTATGCGATGTATTTGATGACCTGTGGGCTCCCAAAGCGGAATTTCAGTTGGGTTTCCGATCTAAAAGGGAGATCATCACCAGGAAATTCACTGTTAAACCAGGCATATTATCTAATCTTATTTTATCTCCTGACGAAGCTGAGGCGAAACGCGCGTCGAGGTTTTTAGCCTGTCCCGTGCCTGCTGCTATTACCCTCCATCATGTCTCATGGTATGCTTTAACTCTCTATCTGTTACCCACAGATGAGCTCCTTCATATCCTTTACAATAAGGCTTGGTGTGTGTTGTCTCTTTTATGTGAGGGCTCTATATATATTTACATTTCTTCCCCTTTATTGCTAGACTCTAGCGGATGTTTGATTATTTGTCTTTCATTACATTTTGGGCTGAGCTGAGACTCATCTGGTGGTTATGCACCAGGGTGATGATCACGTGAACTGCAAATGGAATAGTCATATTTTTGGGGCTATTGTGTTGTGAATCACCCAGGTGCATACTACTGGTATACTTGACATGTGTTCCATCTTCTGGCGGGTAGCAGCGACACCGGCCAGTGGATTGCGGCATCCGGTTTTTCTGCTGACTATTCATACCCTTTTCTTGCTATCTTTAATATTTTAGTAATCATGATATGTTTATTATAATTAAATAAAAAAATATTTTTTTTTAATACATTGGGCATTCTTTTGTTTTTTGTTCAACAACACTATAGGTTTATATGGGTATTCATTCCCTTACGGTCTTACATTGAGGCTTTTCTTGTTTGGTTCTACATTATCTTATATGGCTACCTGTCACTTAGCTATCTGTGGCTTCATTCTGGAGAAATAGTCATTTAAAATCATATGTAAATGAGAAGTTAAAAGGGTTTTCCAAGACTTTAATACTGATGAGGTCATCAGTATCTGATCGGTGGAAGGGACACCCAAGATCCCCTCCAAACAGTTGTTTGAGAAGGCACCGGCACTTGTGTGAGCACCACGGCCTTCTCCGTGCTCACCAAGCACAGTGCCGTACATTGTATAGTGGCTGTGCTTGGTATTGCATATCAGCCCCATTCACTTCAAAGGGCTTTGCTGCTCCTAGGCCACGTGACAATATAACATGTCGTCACTGGCCTAGGAAAAGATGAGAGAAGGCCTCAGTGCTCACAGGAGTACCGGTGCCTTCTCAAACAGCTGATTGGTGGGGGTCCCAGGTATCAGACCCCCACCGGTCAGATACTGTTCACCTATCCAGAGGACAGTTCATCAGTATTAAATTTTGGAAAACCCCTTAAGTGCAGTGAGGGTGGGCCCAAGCTACTCTGTACACCCTTTCATCTCCTGCTTCCTCTCTCCCTCTCATTCTTGATTGACAGTGCTGGCAGAGGAAGCAGAAGGAGCAGTGAGGCACAGAGCGACTAGGGTCCACCCTTAGCACACTTACCTGCTCATTTGCCTATGGATTAAATGAAGCAGGATGAAGCAATGGAACACTAAGGGAAATGTATCATTACATTCTGAGTCAGCCCTGCAAAGCATTGTGCTTGGATTAACAGTGAATTTCCTGGTGAAATAATTCCTTTGATTATCTTAATCAGAAAGTATTTTAGGGAAAGAAATTCACAGAGAATGGAGAAAATAATTTAGAGCTGGGATTATTCTTATATTATGCCTTAAATCTACGGTACTTGAAAGGGACACTCACCTTGATTTTCACCGTGCCTTTATCTGGGAAAATAAAAAATAAATCACGATTATGTGTTATGTGAACTACTTGGAATGGCTTTGCAAAGAAAATACTTAGCAAAATACTTTGCAAAGAAAATACAATGCTCCTGAGTTTTCTATGCTTCCTAATTTAAAGAGGACCTATGCTGAAACCTTGAATGTGAAGCAGTGCTTCTCAGATTTATCAAACTGGTGTAGAATAGAACTGGCTCCACCTTTCATTTTTCACAGCTCCTTTAAAAAATAAAAGGTGGAATCTGATTGCTATGGGCAACTAAAGCAGTTCTACTTAACACCAGTTTGATAAATCTTCCCTCTGTTCTTTTGGGTTCCATCACACGTGCTTGGCTTTTCCAGCGTGCAAAGTACAGATACAATATACTTTCTATGTACTCCACGTGCTAGAAAAGCCGAGCAGAGCTAATGAAACCCAAAGGCACACAGCACTATGATAATGTCTGCCGCACAGTTAACGGCTGCAGGAACCAATTCAGCTTTCAAAAACTGCATGTACATAATGCTTTGCGCCACCATTCCCAGGATAGAGATGAATACATGGCAGGGTGGTCCTGCCAAACAGCTTTTGGATAAAAAAAAAATATTGTGCATTGTTTTTATTTTTCTGCACAGAGGTACAGTATTTGTCCAGTCAATTCTCGGAATATTTACCGGGTTGCAGCCAGATCTCCGCCAGTCCTTATTATAATTAAAACGGTTTTCCAAGATTTTTTTTCCGTCAGAATAGGTCATCAGCATCTGATCGGTGGGGGTTCGACACTCAGGACCTCCACTGATCAGCTGTTTTCAGAAGGCAGCGGCGCTCCTGTGAGCACCGCTGCCTTCTCACAGATTACCAAGCATAGTGCCGTACATTATATAGTAGCCGTGCTTGTTATCGCAGCACAGCCCCAGTCACATCAATGGATCTGAGCTGCTACAAGGCTACGTGACTGATAAACGGGTTGTCACTCGGCCTAGGAAAAGCAGAGAGAAGGCTGCGGTAATAATGCATGCGCCGCTGCCTTCTCGAACAGCTGATCGGTGGGGATCCCAGGTGTCCAGATGATAGGTCATCAGTATAAAATCTCGGAAAATCACCTTTGAGAGCCAGACGGCATTCATGTAACTTCCGGCAATGCCGGATCCTGAGAGACCTGACAGGCTGTTCCCTGGCAGAGCAGCCTGCCGGATCTCCTGATCGCTAGTGAGAAGCTAGACCTCAAACATTTCTGACCTTTTGTCTGCAGCTTTCAGGTTTTACTAACTCTACAGAGAGTTTCTTCAGATTCTCACTGAAATCCATCATAGATCTGCTCTGTCAGCTGGATCTGTAGCCGTAACCTCTTCTCTACCGACAGCTCATAAATACTTTTTTAAGCTAAATTATAATCAAACCGACAAGGCTGCTTTCACATCTGCGTCGAAAGCTCCTTTCAGGGCTTCTGTCATGGAATTCGTCAAAAATAGCGGAGAAAATAGTACTGCATGCAGGACTTTTTTCTCCGCTAAGAAAAACGTTCTAGTCATAGCTTTAGTCTATGGGCCCCATTCCTGTTATTTGCTGAATCGGGAAATTCCATTATATTCGTTCTTCTGCTCCTATAATGGGAGGGTTTATTAGCCAAGCTCTGTAATCTGTGCATAGGTCAGGAGGAAGCTGATAGGCTGGGACAATCACCTATTGTAAAGGGTGTTATCTATATAGAGGTGTTCTGTCTGTGGTGATAATGAGAACAGCTACTGAAAAGTTACCTGTATAGAACAGCAAATCTTAACCTATTATTAGATCTAGTAGCCAGTACGAAAATTGCAGGATTACATACTTTTTAAAAAAAAAATATAGTGACATGGAAAATAATAAAAAAAAAATATTAAAAATTTCTAACAAAATTTGATTTAAACAATAGGCAATTTTTCTAATGAGACATTCCACTATTACTCTCAACTCCAACGTCCACATACACATGGGACACTTTACCATAGCTTTTGCTGTACTTTCATCAAAGCCTTCACTTTGTGGAACTTAGTAAGTAAGGCTCCTCTATACAATTATTTTAGTAAAAAAAAAAAAAGCCTTTTACTATTCTGTACAGAGGCAGACATCATGCTGATTCTGGAAATTCCAGGTCATTATTTGTAGAAATCTTGTTGTCCATGGCAGCAGATTATAACCCATGCTGTTCAAGGAATTCCCTTGAATTGGGGAAGTCAAAACATGTTGCTTAAAATGCCTTAAATTCATCTTATTTCTACTTCATCAGAAGAATAATGCAAGCAGTCATTTGTCCTTGGATCAGCTTGTTTTTGAAAAACAATGCTATTGGTTTTCCATTGTGAATTGCCAAACTGTATGAGATTAGAAAAAGATTTCTGCCTTCTTCTAGAAACAGCGCCACTGATGCTGAGCTGCATTGCCATACACGGCTCATGATCAAGAGGTGCTATTTTAGAAAGATAACAGCCATGCTTTTTTAATCTCCTCTAGACAAGCAGGGGCGTAGCTATAGGGGGTGCAGAGGTAGCAGTCACTACCGGGCCCAGGAGCCTGAGGGGCCCAAATACCCTTGTGCTGCATAAGAAGACACACAAAGCACTGAGGGAAGGGGGGCCCAAGTCTAACTCTTGCACCAGGGCCCATGAGCCTTTAGCTACGCCCCTGTAGACAAGCAGTGAAGTGATGATCTGGAATCTACTGATGGTATTTGCTTAAAGGCAGGACGGATAAATAAAGATTAACCATATAAATACATTTCCTAGACACAAATAAATGAAAATAAAATATTATTGCATGGCACACTTTTACATACCTAATACTGTTCCATAACCAGATGCTACAGTTTCGCCTTTCACCACCAGCTTCATCTGGATCTTGGTTTCTGTAAGTGTGTGGAAGATGGTGATACTCACGGCTTCTTCAACCCCTGAACGGAAAACTGATGGAGCAGCTATCAGGTAGCCTCTAGTATTGAGAAATAAGACAACTGTGACAAAATAAAACAAACTCAGCAGAAGAAAGTCCTTTCTATTACACGGGTAAGTTGTGGCAGGTGACGGCCAATGGAGCAAAAATATCAATCAAACTGGTGTAAAGTAGAACTAGCTAAGTTGCCCATAGCAACCAATCATTTTTCAAAGGAGCTGTGAAAAATAAAAGGTGGAATCTGAATGGTTGCCATGGGCAACTAAGCCAGTTCTACTTTACACCAGGTAAAGGTATTCTTACTTTACCGGAAAAAAACTGCAATCCTACCAATGTAAAATGTCCTTCATTTTCATTTTTTATCCTCATTTTTCCACTAGTAAGTAGTCTCAGGCAGATATGTAAATGATTACAGGTTCTGATTAGAATGGGTCTTGTCACAAGTACTTCTCCCGATGCCCTATAAAAAGGCTCTCAGAGGCTACTTTTGGGTAGTGGACCTCTTGTGTTGACTCATACAGCAGGTCTTCCAACTGGCGTTTTTCAGAAGTATATTGCTTCCCATACACAGCAAGGGTTTCCCAGGTATGTCTCCGCTAGATTTCAACACTTCCTTGGCCTGCCCAGTTGCCAGATTTATCACCAATTGAGCATTTATGGGACCAGCTGGGACGACAGCTTTTGCAACTTACAAGTGTGCAGGATCTACAGGCCCATGCAGAAAATATCTGTGGGCAAATTTGACGCAGGATACCAAAAGGAACCTGTATGCTTCCATGCCCAATCGTATCTCATCTTGTATAAAGACTAGAGGAGGCCCAATAGGGAACAAGATCCTCCATTGAATTTTACATTTTTCTCCAGGAAATATCCTTTCCTCTAATATTGTAATCACTTATATATATCATTACATTCACACATAGAAAGATTCATTCCGTTCCAACAACTCCTCCTTGGTGCTTTTTTAGTCAATGAGTGTACATTCTATAAGCACTGAGGTACCTGGAGGCATGTTATGTCAATTATCTTTGTGGGTTCTGCCTCCTTCAACTGATAGCCACATGAAAGAACAGGACACATTCTGATGACTGTAATTAACTACAGAGAAGTTTCACTTCAAAGCATAGTAATGGGTTAGTATCAACCTTTGGGCTGTCTAGAAAAGGAAGAACATAGATATTTTTGCAGTCTAGAGGCTTGAAGGTAAAAGGACAATTTGTAAATCAGTTGAATGTGTGTAGAAATAATTTTAACCAGAAGATGTGTGTATGTATACTCACATATTTACAGCTGGGTCCAAAATATTTGGAAAGTGGTACAATTTTTATAATTTAACAAATGTGCATTGTCATCATAGATTTCATATAGAACCATCAACATGTCACTGAAGTGTAGACTTTCAGCTTTAAAGGTGTTTAAAGGGTTGTCCGAGACCTAGACAAAATTTACAAGATCTTCACTGATCAGAGCATCTTGGTTCGAGTGCCGCAGCTGGAACAGTGACGTGCAACAGTCACATGCCCTTCCTGCGCATGTCACCACTGAAGCCAATGACTGGTTATTTTCAGCATGCCCAGCTCCCTGTAAATTTTTCTACGTCTTGGAACGTTTAACTGTTTCAAAATTGCAGCCCTAAGACACAAGTTCTACTTTTACCACAAAACTATACAGTACAGACCAAAAGTTTGGACACACCTTCTCATTCAAAGAGTTTTCTTTATTTTCATGACTATGAAAATTGTAGATTCACACTGAAGGCATCAAAACTATGAATTAACACATGTGGAATTATATACATAACAAAAAAGTGTGAAACAACTGAAAATATGTCATATTCTAGGTTCTTCAAAGTAGCCACCTTTTGCTTTATGAAAATAAAGAAAACTCTTTGAATGAAGGTGTGTCCAAACTTTTGGTCTGTACTGTATATCTATTGCCTATACCATGCTGCCTGCCGATTTCCCTCATGTAAGAAGTGAATTTTGCTTAAAGAAGCTTTTGGGTACTTTTGTAGTATACTTTGGGTCATCTATACTATGAAGCGATATGCTATCTTTTTGTTGCACCTCAGAATCCGTCCTTCAACATTTCTGCATTTACATAATCATTAAACATCAGCAACCCAGTTTTATTGTCTGCCCATGGCATAACGTTGCCTCCACTATACTTGACATAGCTGTGGTAAACACTTTCCTTTCTTAAACTATTGTCATCATTTTCATACAAGCTGATCTTGCTTTCATCTGTCCAAAGAATGTTGTTCCAGAACTGGTCGCTTTTAAACAAGTTATATTACAAAGTTTTATCTAGCCTTAATGTTTTTGTGCATCACCACTGCTATGCATCTTGCGATAAATCTTCTGTATATATGTTTATGAAGGTGTCTCTTGAATGTAGACTTTGACAAAATTAATCGCTTGGAAAAATGCTGTTAAGGAATTTTTCTTTAACAAGAAAAGAATTCAGCTATAATCCACTTTTTTATTACTTTAAGTGTAATATGAACACAAAAAAAGAGTAATCCTGAAAGACTGAACAGTTGTGGTGTCGTTGTCCAAGTCTATAACTGTAACGATCAGTGGGGGGGACTCCACACTGAACACAGGAGGGAAGGGGAACAGTAACTTGGCCTGGAAACTAGGGAAGAAACAGGTCACCTCCTAGACAACCCTAATCCGGGCCCTGACTACCTATCGATATGAATAAACCTTGAAGGTAGGAATATTCTTGGGTGACCTCTGGGCACCCAGGACTGACTTTATCAGGATGGGCTCTGTGAAAGACCTTCACCAAACGATTTGCATTAACATTGGCCGCTGGAACCCACATCCTCTCCTCTGGTCCTTTAACCCTCCAGTGGACGAGATACTGGAGGGATCTATGGAGAACTCGGGAATCCACAATCCTGCTGATTTGATATTCTAAATTACCATCCACCATGAAAGGAGCGGGAGGCAAGGAGGACAGCTCAACAGGTTCAACACATTTCTTCAACAACGACTTATGAAATACATTATGAATTTTCAAAGCCTGAGGAGTTTAAAGACGAAAGGCTACAGGGTTAACAATGGAAGTGATCTTATATGGACCAATAAATCTTGGGCCCAACTTCCAAGAAGGTACCTTAAGCTTAATGTTTCTTGTGGATAGCCACACAGAATCACCCACTCTCAGGTCCGGACCATTCATACGTCTCCTGTCAGCCACACGCTTATACCTGTTGCCCATCTTTTTCAGGTTATTTTTAATTTTTCGCCAAATCGAAGACAAAGAAGAGGAAAATAGTTCTTCCTCATGAATACCGGAAGTTTGAGAACCAGAAAATGTGCCACACTGGTTGGAATCCATATGCCCCAAAAATCGTCGACATATCAGTGGACTCCTGTCTACAGTTATTAATGGCAAACTCAGCAAACGACAAGAATGAAGACCACTCCTCCTGGTTCTCCGATACAAAACATCTCAAGTAAGTCTCCAGAGTGTGTTTGTTGTGCTCCGTCTGTCTGTTCGACTAAGGATGAAAAGCCCAAAAATTGTACCCTCAGTCGAGTACAGAACAATTTCCAGAATCTGGAAACAAACTGAGTCCCCCGATCAGACACCACATCAGAGGGAATGCCATGTAGTTTCACGATGTTATCGACAAACACCTGTGCAAGAGTCTTGGCATTAGGTAGAGCAGGCAATGCTATAAAATGTGCCATTTTGCTAAACCGATCAACTACCCCCAGGGTCACGTTTTTTCCCCGAAGAATTCGGTAAATCCGTGATAAAGTCCATGGACAAATGTGTCCAAGGTCTGGACGGGATGGGTAACGGAAGAAGAGATCCAGAAGGCCGAGTATGTGTCACCTTAGCACGAGCACAGGTACAACAGGCTGACACATCAACACACTTACGCAGCCCCGGCCACCAGAATACGCACGAGACGAGATCGACAGTGGATCTACTCCCAGGGTGTCCAGCTAAGACAGTACAGTGATGTTCCTCAAATACCTTATGACGTACGTCTGAAGGAACAAACAATTTCCCTGGGGGACAAGAGTCCGGAGAATCCTCTTGGGCCTCCAACACCTTAGTCTCAAGATCAGGATATAGGGCAGATATGACTACCCCTTCAGACAAAATAGGCTAGGATATGTAAAATCACCCCTCCCCCAGGAAAGCTGCGCGACAAAGCATCCGCCTTGACATTCTTAACCCCAGGGCGGTAGGTGACAATAAAGTTAAATCTGGTGAAAAACAACGACCATCTAGCCTGCCTCAGATTCAGTCATTTAGCCGACTCAAGGTAAGCCAGATTTTTGTGATCAGTAATTATCGTAATCGGATGAATTGCTCCTTCCAACCAATGGCGGCAATCTTTAAAAGCCAACTTAATGGCCAGCAATTCCCTATCACCCACGTCATAATTTCTTTCAGCAGTTGAAAGTTATTTTTTAGAAAAAAGCACATGGGCGCCATTTATTAGGTAAAGAACCTTGCGACAAAACTGCTCCCATTCCCTACCTCAAATGCGTCAACCTCTACAATGAATGGCTCAGACACGTCTGGTTGCACCAGAATAGGGGCTGAAGCAAAACATTCCTTCACAGCAGAAAAGGCTTGTAATGCCGCCTTAGACCAAACAGAGAAATTTACCCCCTTCCTAGTCACCTCAGTTAAATCGTTCAAGATGAATTTACGGTAGTAGTTGGTGAATCGGGTCGATTCCAGTCCAACACCGCACAGACTTTCTCGGGATCCATATGAAAACCTAAGGGTGAGAGCAGGTAACCCAGGAATTGCACTTCTTGAACTGCAAAAACACATTTTTCCATCTTCGCATACAATTTATTCTCTCTTAGGATCTGTTACACCTGTCTCACATGATCCTTATGAGTCTCCATGGTTGGAGAATAAATTAGTATGTCATCCATATACAATAACACATCTCCCCACCAGATGATGAAAAACCACTGAAGCGTTGTTTAACCCAAAGGGCATGACCAGGTTTTCAAAATGACCCTCAGGGGTATTAAATGCGGTCTTCCACTAATCCTCCTCCCTGATCCTTACCAGATTATATGCCCCCCTCAGATCCAATTTAGAGAACACCATGGCACCGACAATCTGACTAAACAAAGCCGGAATCAAAGGAAGGGGGTAAGGATCATGGACGTAAATACGGTTGAGCTCACGGAAGTCCAGACATGGTCTAAGGGTACCATCTTTTTTTTTACACAGAGCAACCCAGCAGCCACTGGTGATTTGGATGGTCTGATATGACCCTTTGCCATGCTCTCGGTGATATACTCTCGCATAGCCTTTCTTTCAGGCTCCGAAAGATTATACAACCAAGATTTGGGCAGTTTAGCTCCAGGAAAAAAATTGACGGGACAATCATACTCCCAATGCGGGGGTAACTCCTGGTTACCACTCTCGGAAAACACATCAGAAAATCTGTTTTAGTGGTGACCACAGAGTTTTAGTGGTGACCAGAGAGAAAGACGCCATGCAAAAATCACTCCAATCGAGAATCTGTCTCGCTTGCCAGTCGATGGTAGGGTTATGTTTGCTTAACCATGGTAAGCCCAAAACCATCAGAGCAGGCAGACCCTCCAACACATAACACGAGACAGATTCCTGATGGAAATCACCCACTCGTAAATGGATGTCATTTACCACCTGTGACAGGCATTTTTGGGTAAGAGGTGCAGAATCAATTGCAAAGACAGAAATGCTTCTCTCTAGTGCACTAGTAGTCAACCCATAAAAACAAACGAAATGTCCATCAATCAGGTTAACCCCAGCCCCACTGTCAATAAATACCTCAATTTCCACAGTTCTGGACTCTAGCGCCACCTCAGCAGACAGGAGAAACCGGGTACTACCAGTAAATGACAAAAGTAAGTTTTCTTGCTCCCCACCCACACCACCAATAGTAATTTGGGGATTAAGCATTTTTTTTGTTTTGTTTACACCTTGATGCTGAATGTACGGACAAATATTCACAAAATGTCCCTTCTTTTCACAACAGACTCCCTTCATATGACCAGAGCTCTTACAAGCAGTCCCAGGAGTAGCTCCCCCCAACTGCATAGGCTCCTCACAAGGCATAACCACAGGTGTCTCTTTACCATAAGTGTCAAAGGAAGCCGCCGCCTTATTTGACAGTACGTCCTAAGGACGAGGAACCTTAGATCTCCCCCTCAGGCGTCTATCCAGATGTAAAGCAAGGGACATGGCTGCTTCCAATGACTCATGTTTTTCATGAAAGGCCAACGCGTCCTGCAGCCTCTCAGATAGACCCTGACAGAACTGGCTACGGAGAGCAGAATCATCCCACTTTGTATCCGTAGCCCTTCTCCTAAATTCAGAGCAATTGATCTCCGTGGAGCATTCTCCCTGCCGTAAACCACGTAACTTGGTCTCAGTCTGAGAGATCCGATCCGGGTCATCATAAATAAGACCTAAGGCTCTAAAACATTCATCTACTGACTGGAGGGACGGTGATCCGGTCGGCAGAGAAAAAGCCCAAGATTGTGCATCATCCTTTAGCAAAGAAATGATCATACCCACAAGTTGACACTCATCCCCAGAAGAGTATGGACGCAGCATAAAGTACAATTTACACGCTTCCCTGAACCAAATGAAATTGTCACTACCCCCAGAAAATCTTTCCGGGAGGGCAACTTTAGGTTCAGGGCAGGCCTGGTATCCACCATCAGAACCAGCCGCCTGTGGTCTCTGAATTCGTAAGACTGTCACGCGGAGGTCAGCTACCTCCAAAGACAGTCCCGGCTAAATGAGTACAGAGCTGCACTGACCTGAACGAAATGGCGTTTTTTGTTGGCGGATAATAATGTCACGATCAGTGGGGGGGGGGGGGGCTCCACACTGAACACAGGAGGGAAGGGGAACAGTAGCTGGGCCTGGAAACTAGGCAAGAAACAGGTCACCTCCTAGACAACCCTAATCCGGGCCCTGACTACTTGGAATATTCATAAGAAGTATACCTAGGCCCTGATTTTCCTATAAGGCCCTGGAATAAGTATAGGACCAGAGACAACCCATTCCTCCCCAGATGGACGAATGGAAGTCTCTGTCTCAGGCCCAGATACAACAACAGGGAATATAACAAATACAAACAAACGCGACACTTCTGTAGAGATGTAAGACTAGGAACACCAAAGAGGATCTCACACCAGCTTAGCCAAACCTAAATGAAGCTATCAACCGCATAGTCAGAAGGGTGGGGTGAGAATATAACGCCTCTTTCATTTTTCCGCGCGAGTGCAAAACATTGTAATGCGTTTTGCACTCGCGTGAGAAAAATCGCGCATGTTTGGTACCCAAACCCGAACTTCTTCACAGAACACATCGGTGTTCTGTAGATTGTATTATTTTCCCTTATAACATGGTTATAAGGGAAAATAATAGCATTCTTAAAACAGAATGCATAGTAAAATAGCACTGGAGGGGTTAAAAAAATAAAAAATAAATTTGACTCACTTTAATCCACTTGATCGCGCACCCGGCATCTCCTTTTGTCTGTCTTCTGTGCTGTGTTTAGGAACAGGAACTGTGGTGACGTCACTCCGGTCATCACATGATCTTTTACCATGGTGATGGATCATGTGATGACCGGAGTGACGTCACCACAGGTCCTGTTCCTCCACACAGCTAAGATCAAGATAAAAGGAGATGCCGGCTTTGCGATCAAGTGGACTAAGGTAAGTTAAATTATTATATATTTTTTTTTAACCCCTCCAGCGCTATTTTACTATGCATTCTGTATTTAGAATGCTATTATTTTCCCTTATAACCATGTTATGAGGGAAGATAATAATGATCGGGTCTCCATCCCGATCGTCTCCTAGCAACCGTGCGTGAAAATCGCACCGCATCCGCACTTGCTTGCGGATGCTTGCGATTTTCACGCAACCCCATTCATTTCTATTGGCCTGCGTTACGTGAAAAACGCACAAAATAGAGCATGCAGCGATTTTCACGCAACGTATAAGTGATGCGTGAAAATCACAGCTCATATGAACAGCCCCATAGAAATGAATGGGTCAGGATTCAGTGCGGGTGCAATGCGTTCAACTCGCGCATCGCCTCCGCGCGGAATACTCGCCTGTGTGAAAGGGGCCTAAAGGGTAGAAGTGATGACCACTGAGTAACAGCTGAGAAAAGGGAAGTGGTCATTAACTCTATCAACACTGAATCAATAGAAATCAAGGAGGCTGTTAGATTCCTCCACGCTCAGGCAATCTCCTTGATTCCCTGACATCAGTCACCTGAGGGACCGTGACAATAACTAAAAATAGGTCACCCTTTAAGGACATATGTATGGCATGGTCTGATTACCTAAAGGATCACTGAGTTTTCAAAAAACCTTTGATATGTCAGATTGCTGGAGGTCTGACTGCTGAGATCCCCACTGATCACTAGAATGAAGAGAGAGAAGAGCTTGCATATCGCGCTCTCTCTCTCCTTGCTGCTGGAGACAAGCTCAGTAGAAAATCTATGGGCCTGTCTCGATTCCGTCCTCTGTAGCAAGAAGAGAGAGTGTGATGTACAGTCACTTCTCTCTCCTCATTCTAGAGATCGGTGGGGGTCTCAACATTCAGACCCCTATCAATTAAAACTTTTGATATGTCTCTATGTCACTTTCAGTGACTTTATAATTATATTGATCTTCAACAGCCAATATTTTTATTCTAAATGTTTTAAATGCATTCGCCCATTATCTCATAGTAAAACTTTGTATTCTGACAAATTGCTAGTTCTGTTTTTCTCTTTAGCTAATTTAATTGGGAAGAAATGTTTTAAAAGCATGCTTAATTTAGCCTAATAAAGTAGGTCAAGAGGATGAAATTTTTTTTTATAATAGATTTGGTATGCAGTTGTTAGTGAGAAGGCAAAAAAGTACATATTTGAAAATATCCCAACCTGAAACTTGCAATGAATGACAATTAAGCCATGCTTATCTGCATAACCTCCTAACCGTACTTCTATCAGTTCCACCATTATCATTTATCATTGGCAGCCCATACTTGCAATAATTGACTATAGAACTCTGTGTGTCATATCTGTTTGTAGATTATAGATAATTGTCTTCTCCTAGGGTACAAGTACTCATCAATGTCATTGTGTCATTAGCAGTGCAGGGAACATTCGTTATGCTTGCAACCCTAAATAGTCTGCCTGCTCCTTTGTCACTCATATTGCAGCAGCCAACCCCAATACAGCAGTGCCTGTACAGTATCCTGCTTATGCAAGTCAGAGCTACCAGACTTTCCCCTATTAGAGGGATAATAAATGTACTTTCTTCTCAAATCTTGAAGTCTAAGTGGATGCACCGTGGATGGTTTACATCTATCGTACAGCTTGCACAGTGTTAGAAAAAAGGCTGCCAAGCAAGCTGACCCTCCCAGAGGCTGAGAAAAGCAGTTTCTATCAAAGGGACTCTGTCACCTTGTTTTAGGTTATAGAGATACGGACATGCACGGCTAGATCGCCGCTAGCATGTCCGCAATATACGGTCCTATAGGGCTGTGTGCTTTTATAGTGTTTAAAAAATGATTTTAAAGATATGTAAATGACCCTGGTAAGGAGCCCAAGGGGCTGTACTAACCTTCTTGGAGCCCTGCCACACCCCCCTGTGAACGAGCCCAGCACCGCCTGCGTCCTTCGAATCTCCTCCTTGCTCACAGTTAGATCGCCGTAATCTCGCGATGCGAGAGCTCGCGCATGCGCAGTGCCGGTAAAGTGTTCCTTCCCTGTGCTGGCATCAGCCCCAGGGAAGGAACTGCGCATGCGCGAGCTCGCGGATCGCGAGATTACGGCGATCTAACTGTGAGCAAGGACGGGATTGCGCTCTGAAGACACTGAACTTAACTGAACTCATGCTCGCGCAGAACGGCAAGTAACTGGGAGTCAGGGCCGACGCTACCAATAAGCAGAGTAGGCCACCGCAAAGAGCGCACTCTTGCTGGGGGGCGGTGGAGCTCTGGATTCTGGCCGCCAGTGGCGTTGCGAGGTGGGTGGGGTGGGTGCGGGCCGTACCGGGTGACACCAGCCTGATGGGGTGTCACCCACCGGACTCAAGTTCCCAACACCACTAGCACCCGCCCCCTTGTACTTGTGTTGCTGATCTGATCCTGTACTTGCTGGCTGCGCTGGCATGAGTTCAGTCACTTCGGCGCGCAATCCCGCGAGACCCGTGACCTCAAGAGGTGGGTCTCGCGGAATCACGCGCTGCAGGACGGGATTGCGCGCCCAAGACACTGAACTTAACTGAACTCATGCTCGCGCAGCCGGCAAGTACAGACTGTACAGGATCAGCAACACAAGTACGGGGAGGGGGGGGGGACTACATAAAAGAGGGAAGTCTGGGGGCAAGATTACTTAGTGTGGAGCAAATTACATAATGGAGGGCAGTGTGGGGGCAAAATTATTTAGTGGGGGCAAAATTATTTAGTGGGGGCAAAATTATTTAGTGGGGGGGCAAATTACATAATGGAGGGCAGTGTGGGGGGCAAACAACATAATGTGGGGCAGAGTGGGAGGCAAATTAATGTAAGGAAGTGTGGGGGGCAAATTACATAATGTGGGGCATTGTGGGGGGAAAATTTCTTAATGTGAGGCAGTGTGGGGGCAAATTACATAATGTGGGGCAGTGTGGGGGGCAAATTACTTAACGTGGAGCAGTGTGGGGGGCAAATTACTTAATGTGGGGCAGTGTGGGGGGCAAATTACTTAATGTGGGGCAGTGTGGGGGGCATATTACTTAATGTGGGGCAGTATTACTTATGAGGGCATTCTAAAAGGGATTTACTATTGGTAGGACTATGAGGAGCACTATTACTATGGGGACACTATTATTTCTTCAGGATAGTATTTGTGGTATTGGGGCCGGGGCACAGCCAGCTGCAAGATAACACTGTGGGGACTCCAGGTTGGGGGAAGATGATAGAAAAGTGAGGACACTGAGATGTCTGCGTGTCACCCTCTGCAGAGACGAGGCGGCTGAGAGAAGTGTCTGGACCGAATGGAGAAGATGATAACAGAGAAGATCTACATTGGAGGAGACGTCACCTAGAGGCCCTGGATGTGAGAGGTACGTGCTGCTGTATGTGTGCAATGCTGCTATTTTATGTTTTGCATATGAGAAAATGTTTATAATTAAAATGTTTTAATTAAATGTTCTATTTTACTATTTGTATTATTTGGTCGAAAGGCTGATTGGGGAGGGGGATTGTAACGGGACTGCTGTAGAATATCTAAAATTAGCTGGTCAAGTAAAATGTTGCATGCAACAATCATTAAATAGGTGGTTGACAAAAAAGGGGTGGGTCAAAGGGCGTGGCCAATGGGCAGAGTCAAGGGGGCGGCAAAATGAGATTTTGCCTAGGGTGGCAAAACTCCTTGCACCAGCTCTGCTGGGAGTTTTCTGTGAGTTGGACCTTACGCTCCTGTAATTCACCCACTGGCCCCTGGTATTGCCCATACGGCACAGGTAGGTTAGCGTTAAGTCCCGAGCTACTTGAGATACCTTGGCACGGTCCTCGGGCTCAGATATGTACTTAATATAAGGATATATTGGCTAAATTCTCAATTTTAACACCAGTTTGAGGGTTTAGTCAGATTTGGTTGTTTGCACCCACAGTAGTGCACCTTTCTTATTAATGTTTATTTCATATAGCTATTTACATCCACACATTTTTCTATCTTGTGTAGGATGTCTTTTTGTGGTACTTGTGGTCCGCCGCGGGCATCCTCCACAGTATGCATTTTTGCTGGGGATCACCATTAGCAACAGGCCACAAGTGCAGGATCTGCTCCCCCAGTATAGATGAACAACTGCGTATGGGGTTGAGCACTTCCTGCCTTTTGCCACCACGCCAGTTTGTATATAGATATGTTTGGAGGTATATAAACTTCAAATTTAAATGTGCCCGATTCTCATCCAGAGGCAACATTTAGGTGCACCTGTGAGACCTGGGCCTTATCAGTCAGTCTTGGGTGGGACTCACATCCTCCTCCCTCCTCCCACTGCAAGCATGGCTGCATAAAGGAGGTAAATGGTAATTTGCTGTAAGTCGAACCTTACGCTCCTGTAATTCGCCCACTGACTCCTGGTATTGCCCATACGGCACAGGTAGGTTAGTGTTAGATCCCGAGCTACTTGAGATACCTTGGCGCAGTGCTCGAGCTCAGATATGTCCTAATATAAGGATATATTGGCGATATTCTCAATTTTAACACCAGTTTGAGCTTTGGACCATATACAAAGCTGTACTATCACCTGAAAATTCCCTATATTCTCTACTCAGGAAGACACTATTGTCAGCATTCATAGCACATTTGCTAAATGAGATACAGTGGATATAAAAAGTCTACACACCCCTGTTAAAATGTCAGGTTTCTGTGATGTAAAATGAGACAAAGATAAATCCTTTCAGAACTTTTTCCACCTTTAATGTGACCTATAAACTGTACCACTGAATTAAAAAAACGAACTGAAATCTTTTAGGTGGAGGGAAGAAAACATTTTAAAATAATATAATATGGTTGCATAAGTGTGCACACCCTTAAACTAATACTTTGTTGAAGCACCTTTTGATTTAATTACAGCACTCAGTCTTTTTGGGTATGAGTCTATCAGCATGGCACATTTGACTTGGCAAGATTTGCCCACTCTTCTTTGCAAAAACACTCCAAATCTGTCAGATTGCGAGGGCATCTCCTGTGCACAGCCCTCTTCAGATCACCCCACAGATTTTCAGACTTTTTATATCCACTGTACATTGTGGATAACTGGCTAGGCAATAGAGTACAAGAGGGAGAAATTGGACCATATACAAAGCTCTACTATCTAGTTACACTAGCTACACCTGCCCAACATATAGTATCAATAAATAAACACGATGTTCCGATGCTTATATGATCACTTCTTTGACAGCGAAGCTTTAAAATTGAAAGTTTCTGTTCTATAGTACTCAGCTTTCCGCCGGTGATTATGTACTTAGCTTCAATAAACTTTATGTATAATATATACACTTGTTTTAACATTTCTATGGAATGGCGATAATAAAATGTAAAAATAAAAAAAATAAAAAAATAAACCCTTGCTTCTAAGGGCACATCATACAATAATGTAGTCAATCAGTAATTGTTATGGGCAGGGGGTGTGGAACCACTGTGCCAACCCGCTGGTTTCACTTTGGGTTAGACTTAAGGCCTTATCTTGTCCAGTCCTCTGGTTTTCACCCTTTGAACCCTGTACAAGCATAGGAACTTTGCTGCAAGGGAACAACCATTTCCTCTTGGAATAGTCCCGGTGTGGATGGCAGCATCAAGGGATCAGGTAATACTCATAGTTAGGAAACAGGCAGAGGCCAGGGCAGGCAGCAAAAGGTCAATACAGTAAGCAGGCTAAGGTCAGTTCGGGCAATGTAGTGTCAGAATCAGTAAACAGGAAAAGGTTGTTACACGGACAGAAAGCACATCTTCACTAGGACATAGCAAGCTAGAAAACCTAAATCTCATGCACCCTCATCTAGGGGAAGGTGCCTTAAATTTCCTGAGGAAACTAGGCATTGGCTCTTTATGAGCCAAGAAGCATGTGCCCTAGAGAAAGACTGGAAGGACCTATCAGAGAAGTGCAAGCCACATCGGATGCCAGCGGTCGGACCCACTTCTACTGGCAGCAGAGGGCAAGTGAGTCCTGTCCACTGGGACAGAGGAAACAGGGTGAGTCACACAGCACATGTGTCTGTCCAGAGGAGCCGGACAGTGATGGCCATGGGCCGCAATTTCAGCATTAACCTCATAACTCAAATTTAGCTTTTTGCATCATTTAAGGTTTTATGGTTGTTATTAAATAAGCACTTATAAACTATAGACCATGGACCCATGATTCATATTTAGAAAATTATTTGGCACTATAAAAAGCAAGATGTCATGACACTTTTCCCATGGCATTGTTTTTAAGACACAATGAGCGACTGATTGATGGAGTATGATGGTGATTTCTCAAATGTGTGCGCTAACGTGTACATTTGTACAGGACGGTGGACCCATTATGTCACTATAAGATTGGGCTTTGATATTGCGATTTCCACCTTAAAAGAAGTCTCTCACAGGTGCATGGACTTTGCTCAGTGACCTGTGGCTTGCTGATGGCAATTTCAAATTGTAGTGCCAGAATCAAACAGAACTGTATAGGAACTTCAAAAATAAACATGTACGGTAAATAAGTTTGACCGTTTTCAGAACTCCCATAGTAGCCATGGCATGAAAGACCCCGATCTTGGAAACAAGTACAGTACTGCAATATATTTCAGCACAATATAAGTGAGTAAAATAAATATCAGACATTAATGGCATCTGTGGTAGATATGCCATGTTATAAGGCTTACAGACCCACTGGGTTGCAATGGATTTGCTGGGAGTAGAGTATAAGGACTCCCTATATTAATCTATTAACACAAGTACATGATCTGGATTTTGCTGTAGGAATCTCCAGGTCAATTGGTCCCCAAGAATTGTTTTGTTCTACTAATAACAGCCGATGTGTCGCTTAGCAGATGACACAGGATATAAAAAGATAGAATGCAGGAGTCATATTAGGGTGAGCAGAGGTCAGGGTAGAAAGAGTACTATAGATGGTCTGGAGTCATTAGTTATGACAACACAGTAGCTCAGGAAAAGAGATAGACAATGCCAGGAACAAGACCAGGTGAAACACAAGAGACAAAATAACACCTTAGCAGCTACCTCCACCTAAATAACCTTATTGCTTAAGATCCCTTCACATGGCCCGATGTAGTGAGCGATTGTCAGGAAGACCGCGTTCGTTCCTGACAATCGTTTGCCCATCAGTGGAGGAGAAAGCTGCATTTTCATGCAGTGATCTCCTCCACAATGTGGATTTAGGAGGATGAGGGAAGGTTTGTTTAAAGGCCCGTGGCAGCTGGACATTGACTGGAGAGGGAATTTATTGGGATGAGCTGGCTCTTTAAGAAGTTGAGACACACGTGTACGAGCAGCAGTGAGACGAGAATGATACAAGTGTGGCAGGGAACAGTAGGACATAGGCATGGCTGGGGAGTCAGAGATGGGGCATGGATGGGGGGACAGAAAGAAGGACAACAGACACAGAACCCCCGAGTTTGGGGCTGAATTGTGACGGCCAGTCTGTGATGGGAAAACCATTAAATTATCACAATGGTTGCACTAAATAGCCCATAAAACAAGTAACAGGACCACTTTGTAAGGTAAGCTTGCCCCCTTGTGTTTTCCAATTTCCCCTATGCTTGTGTGTGTTCTTTGAGACGCAGTGAACAGAATTACTGCCAAAAACTTACAGTCATGTGAAAAAATTAGGACACCCTTTGAAAGCATGTGGTTTTTTGTAACATTTTTAATAAAAGGTTATTTCATCTCCGTTTCAACAATACAGAGAGATTAAAGTAATCCAACTAAACAAAGAAAACTGAAGAAAAGTCTTTTCAAGATCTTCTGTAAATGTCATTCTACAAAAATGCCTATTCTAACTGAGGAAAAAGATAGGACACCCTCACATGTATTCCCTCTTAAATTGGCTCAGATCTCACACAGGTATATCACACCAGGTGCACATAATTAGTAGATCGTTACTCTGCATGTTGAATGAGGCTTGCCCTATTTAAACCTCAGACATTTAGTTTGGTGTGCTCCTGACTGTTGAAGTGAGAGTGAGCACCATGGTGAGAGCAAAAGAGCTGTCAGAGGACTTCAGAAAAAAGATTGTAGCAGCCTATGAGTCTGGGAAGGGATTTAAAAAGATCTCAAAAGATTTTGAAATCAGCCATTCCACTGTCCGGAAGATAGTCTACAAGTGGAGGGCTTTCAAAACAACTGCCAACATGCCCAGGACTGGTCGCCCCAGCAAGTTCACCCCAAGAGCAGACCGCAAGATGCTAAAAGAGGTCTCCAAAAACCCTAAAGTGTCATCTCGAGAACTACAGCAGGCTCTGGCTACTGTTGATGTAGAAGTACATGCCTCTACAATCAGAAAGAGACTGTACAAGTTTAACTTGCATGGGAGGTGTGCAAGGAGGAAACCTTTGCTTTCCAAGAGAAACATCGAGGCCAGACTGACATTTGCCAGAGATAAAGTTGACAAAGACCAGGACTTCTGGAATAATGTTCTTTGGACAGATGAGTCCAAAATTGAATTATTTGGACACAACAGCAGAGGACATGTTTGGCGTAAACCAAACACAGCATTCCAAGAAAAGAACCTCATACCAACTGTGAAGCATGGAGGTGGAAGTGTCATGGTTTGGGGCTGCTTTGCTGCAGCAGGACCTGGTCAGCTCACCATCATAGAATCCACGATGAATTCTACTGTGTATCAGAAGGTGCTTGAAGAACATGTGAGACCATCAGTTAGAAAATTAAAGCTGAAGCGGAACTGGACCATGCAACATGACAATGACCCAAAACATACTAGTAAATCAACCAAAGATTGGCTGAAAAAGAAGAAATGGAGAGTCCTGGAATGGCCAAGTCAAAGTCCAGATTTGAATCCCATTGAGATGCTGTGGGGTGACTTGAAAAGGGCTGTACGTGCAAGAAACCCCTCAAACATCTGACAGCTGAAAAAGTTCTGCATTGAGGAGTGGGGTAAAATTTCCTCAGACCGATGTCGAAGACTGGTAGATGGCTACAAGAACCGTCTCACTGCAGTTATTTCAGCCAAAGGAGGTAACACTCGCTATTAGGGGCAAGGGTGTCCTATCTTTTTCCTCAGTTAGAATAGGCATTTTTGTAGAATGACATTTACAGAAGATCTTGAAAATACTTTTCTTCAGTTTTCTTTGTTTAGTTGGATTACTTTAATCTCTCTGTATTGTTGAAACGGAGATGAAATAACCTTTTATTAAAAATGTTACAAAAAACCACATGCTTTCAAAGGGTGTCCTAATTTTTTCACATGACTGTACATCATGGATTATTGATAGGAAACCAGAGTTTCCTGGATTCCAGTGGGGAGGAGCCCAACATGAGTGTAGGCCTATGTCCAGAGCCTGACATGGAAGCAGCATTCTAGTCATAAGGAGTCATACAGGCCATGCAATGCTCCCCTGGAAAAAGGGAATGCAAATTAGGTCTCTTTCTAAAAAGACAGCTGAGCCTTTGATATCACCAGATGTGAGTCAACTCTCCTGTAAGTCAATGTTCAGCCTTTTAAAAAGGCCTTGAGCCACAATTTAGGATCATGGCTATGCCAGCACCTCATCTGCAGACATCTGTTTTGGGCTAATTGCTCCTCATTAGTGCAGAGAATAGATATGTGGTTTAACTGGGTGAGAAGCATTCAGTGGGTACTATTTCTCCTTGTGGAGAACTGTCACTACTAGGGATGAGCGAATCGACTTCAGATGAAACATCCGAAGTCGATTTGCATAAAACTTCATTTCAATACTGTACGTACAGTATTAGAATGTATTGGCTCTGATGAGCCGAAGTTATTACTTTGCGAAGTCTCGCGAGACTTTGCATTATAACTTCAGAAATTGATTTATACTGTAGAAAACCACTTCCCGAACTCGGGTTCGGTTCCAAGGGACCAGTTTTATGTGAATCGACTTCGAATGTTTCATCCGAAGTCGATTTGCTCATCTGTAGTCACTACTTACTAACTAACTCTGTCTCTTTCCTGGTATCTTGTCCAATGGTGCAGGCACAAGATTCACAGGGCCAAGTGAGATGTCTGGCCCTGTAAATCAAGATGAAGGTGGAGAATCTGGAGCACCGAGGTTGGTTTTAAATTAATTCAATTAGTTAGAATTGGTTTGCTCATCTCTAGCCCTTACCAAAGTGTAAAATACAACAGTGACTAGTCTCTTCTCATTCTTCTGGATCTCTCTGCAGCATTTGACATAGTAGACCATCAACTCTTCCTTGCTGTGCTTAAACCTATTAGCCTTAAGTATACTGCTCTCTTGTTGTTGTTTTTTTAACACCCAACGATATACCTTATCCTTTGATATCACACCCACATTACTACAGAACTACACTATACTATCTATACTAACTACAAAACACCAATGGTTGTCTGTCAGCTGTTTCTAACATCATGTCCTCTCTCTACCTAAAACTGTATCTTTCAGAATCTTAATTTCTTGTGGTTTCTCCATCTATTTACCTACCTAAACTTGATATTTCTATTTTAATGTGTGGTACTACCCTAACTCCTAGGCTATATTTCATTGCTTGTCTGCACCTCAAAAACATCTCTAGAATTCATCCTATTCTTACTGTGGAAACAACGGAAACTTTCATTGTCGCCTCAATCCATTAAGTAATGTAACTCATTACTAATTCTATCTTCATTCAGCAGGACCTGCGCTGACGTCACCGCGCTCACCACGTGGTGAGCGTGATGACGTCACCAAAGGTCCTTTTCCAGCCAGGTCCTGCAAGAAGAAGAAGAAAAAGAAGAAAGAAGACGAGCCCGGCTGCGCGATCAAGTGGATGAGGTGAGTTACTTTTTTTTTTTTTTAACCCCACAATGGACCTTTTACTTAGCATTCTGAATTAAAGAATGCTATTATTTTCCATTATAACCATGTTATAACGGAAAATATTAAAGTAAATGGGGTCCCGGGTAACTCATCCCTCGTCTCCTTAGCAACCATGTGTGAAAATCGCATTGCATCTGCACTTGCTTGCGGATGCTGGCAATTCTCGCCCATGTGAAAGGGGCCTAACAATTCTTAGTTTCCACTTCTTTCATGAAGTTTTCACTAAGTTTTAAAATAAATGTCTGACAAAATATGTGTAATTTTACCACATGAGTAAAATGTGCTGATCGTATCACTGCTTACCTTATTGTGCCTCTCCTTATGCATAGTACACAATGGGGTAGATTTATCATCAACAAACATCAGAAATCAGGCATAAAAAAGTTGCAAACCCCAGGTTTGCGACTTTTTAAACTTAATTTGCACAATCATTTCACCGCCATTTTCTAAAAAGGAAGTGTGGCTGGGGTGTTATGTGGTCAGGACCCCAGCAGATTTATCATTATTTACACTAGGTTCCTGGCCCAAATGATGATTGCAATCTCATTCTAGGTGTACAGACTGCCCGAAGATGTGCTTTGTCATATATTAAACTCATCCCCTGGTATAGGGAATATCAAGACCCTCATTAAAAACACCGGCCTTGATAAATCTCCCCAAAAGTTCTCTCTTAGAAGAAGACCTCATGCTTGTTACATAGCAACTACATATCATATACGTCATTACATGTTTCTGCATATTATATTGCAGCATGACATGATATCAAGAGGATCTTACATACTAATTCTAATAAATAGTATATGGATGAAACTTCTTTTGTGGCGGTGAAAACATTTCCCTGGTTGTATGCTGAAAATATAAAAGCTAATGAATGGAAACAATGCATGATATGCAGGCGTAATGTGATTAGAGGTTAACTAGTCTAGTTCAGATCTGTTTGAGGTTTTATCTGTGACTCTAAGCCAATAACCTCTTGACCTTGAATTTTGAGAGCTAGCTTTTTCAGGTCTGCACTGTAAATCTTCAGCATATTTTATATGACTTTTATATTTATTTCTCTCACCTATATAGCGCTGACATATTCTGTACATTCTACAGACATCATCATCACTTGCATTGAAGCTCACAATCTATATTTTAGACTTTCTCTCCATTACGTATAATAGAACTGAAATGTCTAAATGCGAATTGGCAACATGTCTTAGCAGATTCATGTAAATGATGTCTAAAACTTAACCTGACAGAGATTTCATTTGTTCAGCAAAAGTACCAGGCTTGATTTACCATCATCAGGCATGTCACAGCGTACTAACCAAAACTTTTTCATGTATGCTATAGAATCTGTGAATACAACGACATTATCCTTTGAGTGGATGTGAACTTACAAGACCCCATAAAGGGTAAACGCATGTCAGTAGCATTCATATGAAAAGATATGGAGTACTTACGGAGAGTTCTGCGCTCTGCTCAGGCTGGAGAGAATTCCCAAAATCCACAGAAAAAACATATTCAGCAACTAGTGCAGTTCAATCCACACACAGGACTTCACCCAGTGCCCCTACAGGGGTAACAGTCTTCCTTTCCAAGCACACAGCACAGGAGGGGTGAGTGTGCCCTGGGGGTGGAAGGAGCAGCCTGTGCTCTGCTCTCTCTCCCCCCTCCTCAGTTTGTGCAGGATTTAACCCTTGTTCCAACTTGCCCTTATGCAATGCCTGCAATTGTAAATATTCCTGTCTTCCTCTTCCCCAAAAAAATCTTGAACTTATTCCTCTTTCATCTGCACTTTTTATCAGTACAGTATTTTCTACTGTATAATATTTTTTTTCCTACCGATGCAGTATATGTACCTGTCTAAAACCATATTGTCCCTAACTGTATCTCCTTCCCCATTCTCTTCATGTCGGACTGATATATAAAGCTTGAGTAGGCATAATGAAGAAGTATGGCAAGCAGTCTTTTTATAAATATCTGAGCTCTCTACTCTGGCCAGTCTGAAAGGAGTGTAAGTTTCACCAGCCAAGCCCCAAATTGGGGAGGGCTGGGCATTCAAGGAGGGAAAAGAAGGAGGAGGCTTGGTCCTATAAATCACTACTAACAGACCTTTTAAAACAAGATATATAGCATGCTCGCCTTTCCCTCCTCCCTTATTGCTAACTAAATGAATGACCTTAAGCTGGAAGAGGTAGAATGAGGGGGGGATGTTAAACAGTCCCTAAGGGAATTCCCTTTCATCCCCCTGGTATTCTTTTCTGCCAGGTTCTACTAATACTTGCTTTTAGGAGTACATGATTGCCATGGGCTTGTAAGGAAGAAACATATAATATACAGGAGGCTGGAATCAAACATGAAGATTTTGTGGAAGTAGAACTAAAACTGCATCAAAAACTATATGTGGTCAGGTTTCTGCTTGCAGTTTCGGAAGCCAAAACCAGGAGTGAATTAAAAAAAGAGAAGTTGTATCCATCCTTTATACTTTCTCTTTTTTATGATTCACTCCTGATTTTGGCTTTCAAAACCTGACCGTGTGGCCATGCCCTAAGGCCGACTTCACAAATTTTATCAGAATTTGTGGTCACTTTTTTTTTTTTTTTTTTTTACATCTGTAACATGCATTTTTGGATTGCATTGTTTTGTTTCTTGTGTGAATGGATATTACACTAACGTTTGTAGTGTTTTGGGGGTTAATGCATGCTATATTTTGTAAAGAGAAAAATATGACTGACCACCCTGAAAATGCAAAACAAGAACACTATGAAAATATGTTTGTTTTTTTTCCACAAAAAGCTGTATGTGAAGCTTAAAGGGGTTCTGTACCTTTTTATTACTCATGATCTATGCTTTGGATTGATCATCAGCATCAGATGGGCGGGGGTCTGACTCCTGCAGATGGCCTTCTTGCTGTTTCCCTCAGGCCGGTGAGGTCACGTCTAAGTCATGTGGCCTGAGCGCAGCTCAGCCCCATTTAAGTGAATGGGGCTAAGCTACACACAGGCCAGTGAAATAGTTGTGAGGTCATTGGCCTGCGGCAAACAGCAATGCCACAATATTATAAGGGTTGTCCATTTTTCATCTTCAAGCGTATTTAGTGGTGTTTTTACAGTATTTTGCAACATTTTTCTTGACATTTTAACCCCTTAAGGACATAGGACGTACCGGTACGCCCTATTTCCCGAGTCCTTAAGGACACAGGACGTATCGGTACGTCCTGACTTAAAATCGGCATTCCGGCGCTGCGGGGGTTAATCGGAACGGGACGCCGGCTGAAATCATTCAGCCGGCATCCCATAACAACGCAGGGGGGGGGGTCATTTGACCCCCCCGTATCGGTGATCGCAGAAAACCGCAGGTCAATTCAGACCTGCGGTTTTCTGCGTTTCCGGTCCATTCGGGTGTCCTGTGACCCGATGAACCGGAAAAAGACTGCGATCGGTGGCGTAATTATACACCACCAATCGCAGTCCGAGGATTTGAGGAGGCGGTGCTGGCCCTGGTGCTGAACACTGCTGTCCAGGGTGCTGATTGGTGCAGGGGAGAGAGGCGCGAGATTCAAACTTCCTGCGCTCCTCTCTCCCCTCCTCTTCCTGTCCAGCACCCTGACCGTGCAGCATCGTCCAGCACCAGCTCCTGTGTCCCCCTAATCGGCATCCATCACCCTCCTGCACCCATCGCCACCCAGGTAGGTTAGGGTCAGTGAGGGAGAGGCACCGTTAGGCAGGGAAAGAAGGGAAACGTTAGTTAGGAAAAAAAAAAAAAAAAGTACTTTATTCCAAACTTCCATCTATCCATCTAACACTAACCCAGACCTCCCCCTGCCACTTGCCCCCCCCCCCACCAGCCCCAGTGAGGATGAGGATGACCCCACATTCCTTTTATCATCCGCATCCTCCTCATCATCATCGGATGACGATGAGCCACCAAGGCGGCGGAGACGCCGCCAGGCGGAGCCAGGGGCCCCACATGCTAGGGATCCTGTGGCCCACCCTAGTACGAGCCGCCCTGGGGTTCGTACTGGTTTCCCGGCCCACCAAATAAGTCCACCGGAGCCCCCTGCCGATGAACTTAGCTGGTGTCCCCCAGTGGACTTTGAGCCTGAGATTCCGGATTTCGCTGGCAATCCTGGAATCCAGATTCCCACAGTGGGGTTTACTGAAATAGACTATTTTAGTTTTTTTTTCAGTAACCCACTGGTGAATTTGATGGTGGAGCAGACGAATCTGTACGCCCAACAGTTCGTCGCTCAAAACCCAGGCTCATTTTTGGCTAGACCCGGTGGCTGGACGCCGGTCAGTGCAGCCGAAATGAGGACATTTTGGGGCCTCGTGCTGCATATGGGTCTAGTCCAAAAACCCAGTGTCAGGCAATACTGGAGTGGGGACATCCTGTACCAGACCCCACTGTACAGTATGGTCATGACACGTTCCCGGTTTGAGGCCATCCGGAAATGTCTGCATTATTCCGATAATGCAGCATGTCCACCCCGAGGTGATCCTGCCTATGACCGGCTGTATAAGATACGGCCGGTCATCGATCACTTTGGGGCCACATTTCAGCAGGCCTATGTACCTGGAAGGGAGGTCGCGGTTGATGAGTCTCTCGTTGCGTTCAAGGGGAGACTCAGTTTCCGCCAATATATTCCCACAAAGCGGGCGAGGTATGGCGTGAAGCTATACAAAATTTGTGAGAGTACCTCAGGGTACACTTACAAATTTCGTGTGTACGAGGGGCGAGATTCCCGTATTCAACCCCCAGAATGTCCCCCCACTCTGGGTGTTAGCAGGAAACTCGTGTGGGACCTTATGTACCCACTGCTGGATAAGGGTTACCACTTGTACGTGGATAACTTTTATACCAGCATTCCCTTGTTCAGGTCCCTTGCCGCCAGATCCACGTTCGCTTGTGGGACCGTGCGGAAAAATCAACGCGGCCTCCCTGCCTACCCCCTCCAGGTACCTATCCCCAGGGGTGAGACCCGTGCCCTTACCAGTGGAAACCTGTTGCTGGTCAGGTATAAGGACAAGAGGGATGTCCTTATGCTGTCCACAATCCACGGTAACAGCACCACCCCAGTCCCTGTGCGAGGTACCGCGGCAACGGTCCTCAAGCCCGATTGTATCGTCGACTACAATCGGTATATGGGAGGAGTTGATCTCTCTGATCAAGTCCTCACGCCATATAACGACATGCGCAAAACCCGGGCATGGTACAAAAAAGTTGCGGTCTACTTGGTGCAGGTTGCCATGTACAACTCTTTTGTACTATACCGAAGCGCTGGCAGCACAGGGAAATTCCTCCAATTCTATGAGGCAGTCCTCAAGGACCTGATCTTTTCGGACCGGGAAAGAGCAGGCCGGAGTACCTCGGGAACTGGAGGCGCCCGGATCGTCCCTGGCCAACACTTTCCAGGTGTGGTCCCCCATACTGGAAAGAAGGGACGAACCCAAAAAAAGTGCAGAGTGTGTCACAAGAGGGGGATACGGAAGGACACCACTACTCAATGTGACACGTGCCCCGATCATCCGGGCCTCTGCATTATCGATTGCTTCAGGGAGTATCACACTTCCATGGAGTACTAAATTTTTATAATCCCCAACAGTCCACTAGAGAACATAAAACACTATGGCTCTCAGACTTTGGAGACACAGAAACAATTTTTCTTTCCCCAAAAAATATTAGTTTTAGTGCAGGCATCCTCAAACTGCGGCCCTCCAGATGTTGTAAAACTATAACTCCCAGCATGCCCAGACAACCTACAGCCATCAGCAGGGCATGGTGGGAATTGTAGTTTTACAACATCTGGAGGGCCGCAGTTTTATGATGCCTGCTTAGTGTCTCCAAAGTCTGAGAGCCATACATATTGGGCATCGTCGCGTGCGTAAAAGTCGTCGCTATAAAAATAACCTTTGACCAAACGCCTCGGATGAACGGTGTTAAAAATATAAAATAAAAACTGTGCCAAAACACCCATTTTTGGGCAAAATTTCAATTTGAATCCATTTTGCCGGTAATAAAGCAAGGGTTAACAGCCAAACAAAACTAAATATTTATTGCCCCGATTCTGTAGTTTGCAGAAACACCCCATATGTGGTCGTAAATGGCTATATAGCCGCACGGCAGGGCATAGAACGAAGGGAACTCCATACGGTTTCTGTAAGGCAGATTTTGATGGACAGGTTTTTTTTGACACCATGTCCCATTAGAAGCCCCCCCTGATGTAGCCTAGACTAGAAACTCCAAAAAAGTGACCCCATCTAAGAAACTACACCCCTCAAGGTATTCAAAAGTTACTTTACAAACTATGTTAACCCTTTAGGTGTTCCACAAAACTAAATAGCGAATGTAGAAACAATTTTAGAATTTAATTTTTTTGTTACATTGCCTCAAAAAAGAGTAATATAGAGCAACCAAAAATCAAATTTACCCCAAAAATAGTCCCAAAACAACAACCACCTTATCCCGTAGTTTCCTAGATGGGGTCACTTTTATGGAGTTTCTACTCTAGGGGTGCATCAGGGGGCTTGAAAGGGTACATGGTGTAAATAAACCAGTCCAGCAAAATCTGCCTTCCAAAAACCATATGACGTTCCCCTTCTTCTATGTCCTGCCGTTTAGCCAAATAGTAGTTTACAACCACATATGGGGTGTTTCTCCAAACTACAGAATCAGGGCAACCCATTTTGAGTGTTGTTTGGCAGTTAACCCTTGTTTTACTCCTGGAAAAAATTGATTATATTTGAAAATTTTCCAAAAAATAGAAATTTCTAAATTGTTTCTCCATCTGCCATTAACTCTTGTGGAACACCTAAAGGGTTAACAAAGTTTGTAAACCCAGTTTTGAATACCTTGAGGGGTGTACTTTCTTAGATGGAGTCACTTTTTTGAAATTTCTATTCTAGGGGTGCAACAGGGGGCTTCAAATGGGACATGGTATAAACAAAACCAGTCCTACAAAATCTGCCTTCCAAAACCCATATGGTGTTCCCCTCCTTCTATGTGCTACCGTTCGGCCAAACAGTAAATTACGACCACATATGGGGTGTTTTTGCAAACTACAGAATCAGGGAAACCCATTTTGAGTGTTGTTTGGCAGTTAACCCTTGTTTTACTCCTGGAAAAATTGATTATATTGGAAAATTTTCCAAAAAATAGAAATTTCAAAATTGTTTCTCCATCTGCCATTAACTCTTGTGGAACACCTAAAGGGTTAACAAAGTTTGTAAACCCAGTTTTGAATACCTTGAGGGGTGTACTTTCTTAGATGGAGTCACTTTTTTGAAATTTCTATTCTAGGGGTGCAACAGGGGGTTTCAAATGGGACATGGTATAAACAAAACCAGTCCTGCAAAATCTGCCTTCCAAAACCCATATGGTGTTCCCCTCCTTCTATGTGCTACCGTTCGGCCAAACAGTAGTTTACGACCACATATGGGGTGTTTTTGCAAACTACAGAATCAGGGCAACCCATTTTGAGTGTTGTTTGGCAGTTAACCCTTGTTTTACTCCTGGAAAAAATTGATTATATTGGAAAATTTTCAAAAAAATAGAAATTTCAAAATTGTTTCTCCATCTGCCATTAACTCTTGTGGAAGACCTAAAGGGCTAATAAAGTTTGAAAAAACAGTTTTGAATACCTTGAGGGGTGTAGTTTCTAGAATGGGGTCATTTTTGGGAGGTTTCTATTATGTAAGCCTCACAATATGACTTCAAACCTGAACTGGTCCATAAAAAGTGGGATTTTGAAGATTTCTGAAAAATTTCAAAATTTGCTTCTAAACTTCTAAGCCTTGTAACATCCCCAAAAAATTAAATATCATTCCCAAAATGCTACAAACATGAAGTAAACATATGGGGAATGTAAAGTCATCACAATTTTTGGGGGTATTACTATGTATTACAGAAGTAGAGAAACTTTGAAATTTGCTAATTTTTCAAAATTTTTGGTAAAAAATGTATTTTTTTATGCGAAAAAATTAACTTTTTTGACCCAATTTTAGCAGTGTCATGAAGTACAATATGTGACGAAAAAACAATCTCAGAACGGCCTGGGTAAGTCGAAGCGTTTTAAAGTTATGAGCACTTAAAGTGACACTGGTCAGATTTGCAAAAAATGCCCTGGTCCTTAAGGTGAAAATGAGCCTGGTCCTTAAGGGGTTAAAAGATCTCTAAAGAAAAAATGTCACTCTCAAAACACAGCAAGAAAACCAGAAACCAAAATGCTGTATATACACTGTAGACAATTTTATTACAGAAATTAGACTAACATCTGGCGTTTGTATCTCCTGCTCAAATAAGCATTGCAAAACCCCCAAAATGAGGGATCCTGGCTTTAAGGAGGACCTGTCACCTCTCCTGACATGTCTGTTTTAGTAACTACTTGCATTCCCCATGTAATAACAATTATGGCACATGTACTATTATAACTGTTGTTTTGCCATTCCTCTATTGTTCCTGCTAAAAGTTTATTAACCCTTAGACAACATGTGCCATACATGTATCGTGCATGACGTCTCATTAAAGATGGCACGCACTCCGGAGCAGGCGGCATAGTCTCCTGGTGCCTGCTGTTCCACACAGAAAAAATCTGGGGCTAATGTCTGAGATCGGCATCAATGCCGATTGCAGACATTTAATTCCTCAGATGCCTTGGTCAACTGTGACCATGGCATCTGAGGCTGCTTCCTCCCCAGGAGTGCTGCACACCCGGAGCCTGCCCTGCCTGGAGATTGGGGCAATAGTTTTTTCTGGAAGAGCTCCAGGCTATTACAGCGTAGCTGCAAATTAGGATGTGCCAACTTTGTTTTTTGTCTTTTCAGTCTGTATTTGGAGGTGTGGCTGTCTCAATTTTTCTCGTGCACTCCCGACTAACCCATCTTTCCCATAGGCTGATTTTAATTAGTACCAGTATAAATCTGAAGCCTGTATTCATTGGAGGCCAGTTGGCACCAAGAAAGGAATAATACAAAGTGGGTTTGTTGTGTGTATGTGGAGCCTGCCTACTTTAAATTTATTGGAGGTCAGTCAACACTAAAAGAGATCGCATTTAGTGTAGGTACCTGTCCAAAATAGATCACCTTGATGTTGTGGATAAGCACAAATGATTATGATCAAAATATAACTGCTAAGAACTTTGCATTTATTCATATAGTGAGTATAGCATTAGTTTGCAGAGTGATGTTGAATTGTGTTTGATTTTGTATTTTCAGACATGGATGTGCTGACTAACGTCATTATTTGTCTTTGCAGGCTATTACAGCTGTAGTTCTTATGGAGGCCTATAGGTAGCAGGGTTGCATAATAAAATAGAGAAATTGCCATACACTACAATATCAATTAATTGCAGTTTAATCTGTAAGGGAGAAACAATCTGAAGACTGCATATCCAATCTCACTAGGGAGGCTTTAAAAAAAAAAAAAGGGAGGAATAAAAAAAAATAAAAAATAAATATTTACATTTTTTTAAGATTATTACAATTCTAATTACCTCCCTTTCCCATAGTAAGAATAAATTAACAATATAAAATAATATGCACTGCTGTGTCCCAAAATGCCTAATGTATTTAAAAAAAATTATGTATTTATCTTGAACATTGAACTCCACAACGGATAAAAAAAATCAAAATGGCCAATTTGCCGTTTTTTCATCACATCACCTCCCCCCCAAAAATTTGACAAAAAGTTAGTAAAAAGACATAAACACTCCAAAACTAAAAATTTAGTTCACTCCACAGCGGATTAGATGGAAAAATAAAAGTAATTGGGGTCAGAATATGGCAATGCAAGGAAATAAAAAAAATTCTAAAGTTTTTTTTTCAATATTAAGAAAGAAAAACAATATAACTGTGGTATCGCTGTAATCATACTAATTCAGAAAATAAAGGTCAATTTTACTTTATAGATAATGCCGTAATGTTGAAACCCATAAAATTATGGCACAATTGCATTTCTTTACTACATCGTATACAATATTAAATGGTTCCAGTAGAAAGGAAACTTGTCCGGCAAAAAACAAGCCCTCATATGTCTACGTGAACAGAAAAATAAAAAAGTTATGGCTCTGCGAAGGCAGAGAGTGAAAAACGAAAATGCAAAAACGTAATAATGCTGTGCCATGAAGGGGCTAATAAATTGCTAACAGTCTGCAACAAAAATCCAGCTGGGTGTTACGAGGTGGGGTGTCCCTGCATGGTCTGGCACTGACAACACGGATTGGATAGTGCTAGCATTACTGCTGTGTGATGGCACCCACAATGTCATGCAGCTATTAACAATACAGACCAACAAAACGGTTTAGTTTAATTTGAGTCCGCTGTGGCTTGTACAGCCGTGTGCTCAACCTCAGCGCACCCATATCACAACTTTGACCCTTAATTTAGAAAGTAGTGTATGCTTTTTTGACGTTGTGAGAGGTTAATGTTTAGTTAACTGCCTTTTATTCGAATCCCTTTGTATCCAAGGGCTTATCCTGGAATTTATACTGATGACCTATCCATTGGATAGGTCATCAATATTAGATTGGTGGGGGTCCGACAACTGGGACCCCTGACAATAAGCTGATAGAAGAGGTCGGCATTCCGTGAGCACTGTAGCCTCTTCCAAGGAAATATGACTTCACCGTACATTGGTCAGATGGCCTAGTTGCAGCTCAGCCCCATTGAAGTGAATGGGGTTGAGCTGCAATACCAAGCACAACCACCATACAACTGGTGGCTCCCTGAAACAGCTGATTGCCGGGGATAGCGGGATGCGGACCCCTGCCGATGTAATAAGGATAGGTCATCATTATCAATTCCTGGATAACTCCTTTAATGAACAAATATAAACATTGAGGCATAGGAATCTGTTGCTTGAATACAAAACCAAAAAACCCAAACAAATGTGGTCCCAAAGTTAAGGTAAATTATTTTATTGTTCATATTGAACACATTTGTGCTACTGAATTCTTAATGCACAATCCAGATATAGGGGCATGTGACCACTGCAACCAATCAGCTGTAACAGATTAAGGGTCCATTCACACGTCCGTTGTTTCTTTCCTGATCTGTTCCGTTTTTTCAGGAACAGATCAGGACCAGATCTGGACCCATTCATTTTCAATGGGTCCTGGAAAAAATCGGACAGCACAATGTGTGCTGTCCGTTTTCGTTGTTCCGTTCCGCATGTCCGTTTAAATATAAAACATGTCCTATTCTTGTCCTGAAAAATCGGATCCTGGTACAATACAAAGTCAATGGATCCGCAAAAAACGGATGACATTCGGATGTCATTCCGTATGTCATCCGTTTTTTGCGGATTCCGTTCCTGGAAACACATAACAAATTTTTTTTTTTTTCAATTTTTTTTCAAAGAAATCCAAACAACTTTATTTGATTATTGAAATGTATACATGTTCCCGTTTTTTGCGGATCCGCAAAAAACGGATGACATACGGAAACATTTTCAGGAACAACGGATCCGCAAAAAACGGACCGTTTTTCAGGATGAAAAAAAACAGGACGTGTGAATGGACCCTAATGCTGGAACCACTGATTGCCTGCAGTGGTCACATGCCCCTGTGTTGGGATGTCATTGCCAGACAAAAAAATCAGAGAGGCGGGGGGAGGTGAGCACTGCTCTTTTTATTTTTACACAGCACTCTTATTTTTTAACATCATTTTTGGGGATGGAAAACCTCTTAAAAAAAGCATTGAAAATTTGCACTTTGTGTACATGGACAAAACCAGGAATTAATCCAAAAAAGAATAAAGGACTTATATTTCTCCTAAGCAGCTGGATTCACACTTGCAGGTGTCAATGCAGTATTTGGAGCCAAAGCCAGAAGTGGATCCAAAAGGAAGGAAACGTTTAATGTTCTCTTCCCCTATAACAGAGAACGCAAAACAATAGCCCCAATGTGAACAAACCTTGTTGTCTCTTGTTTTTGTTTTGTTTTTGTTTCAGGCATCCAAATCAAATTAGATCCATTCCAAAAACGGATTCATCACTTTACATCTGCTTTTTTTGGGTGATAAAAAATGATCATGTTTTACATTAGTTACCTGGGAACAAGGAAAGTGACTTGTGATTGGTTGAATTTTTGGACAAAGGTTGTGTCAGTGGGAGGACAGACATGCTTCTTAATTTATTCATTTTTTAATTTTTTTAATTTTAAACAGAACAGTTAATCTGATTGAAAAAATAAATACTATTGCATATAGAGATGAGTGAATTGCATATTTTGAAATTCGTTCACTCTTCGTTTACTGGTAAAAGGTGAATTGTGTTATGGATTCCGTTACCACGGACCATAACGCAATTCTATGATTGAATGCATAACGGAATGCCTTTAGAGGCATTTCGTTATTCATTCCATCATAATAGAAGTCTATGGGCTGCAAAACGGATCCGTCCCCTTTTCCGTTATGCATTCCATCATAGAATTGCGTTATTGTCCGTGGTAACAGAATCCATAACGCAATTCAACTTTTTACCAGTAAAACTGCTGGGTGCCGTTATTTTTTAGGGCATTGTGTTTTAATAATTATTGAAGGGGGCGCTATCTGTGTGTAACTAGTATTTTCAGGGGGTTTATCTGTTTCTACAAGTCTTCAGTTTTTTTCGCCGGCGATAAAACCGTAGCATGCTACGGTTTTATCTTTTGCCTGATCAGTCCAGACGATGTTCAATAAAACGAGTAAAAATAAATAAAAATCTGACATTATATAGTACATGACAATCTCTTTCTAACAAAGCTAGAACCAGCCCTGTACCTCACATGGATCCAGAGATCTCCCCATTCTCTGCTCTAATTGTTCCTAATTCTTTTTAGCCTGGCAGCTCAATGGGGTGTGTCCTTTCCGCTGCAGCTCTCTCCCTGTAACTGCCATAGCTTCTAATAGAACATATGGCAGGTTGCAGTTGGAGATTTAAACTGGGCATGTGCGACCCGCTCAGTGAGACGGACAAAAAATAAGGAAAAGAACAAACAGCAGGTGGCGCTATACAGATACATTTTATTGAATAACTCACTGGCTATATTACATTTTTAATTACATGCAACTACAAAAGTATTCAGATCCAGGTGCTGGTTTGAATAATGTAGAATATGTTTTCTGAAACAACCCCTTTAAATAGTATAGGACTCAAAGTTCAAACCATTGTGCTGTGTTCATGTTTCCTCTCCTTATTGTGTAAAGCTTTTATATCTATTTTTTCATTAAAAGATTGTATTTTTTTGCGAAAAATTATAAATTGTCATTCTTTAAAGCGAAGGTTATCTGATGATCTTATACGATATATCAGTATAAAAAAAAGCAGTCTGTGCCTTTAGTGTGATTGCACTGTAGATATGGAGAACTTACAGTGTATTTCTTCCAGACAGGAAGTATTCATGATATGTAGGTTCCCCCTGTAACAGGGAGAAGTCTGTCAATCAGGAATACATTACATTCCTGTTGCTGGCATTGGCCTGAAACAAGTAAACTGTATGTTTTCATATATGCAAATGAGCCTCTAGGAGCAACAGGGGCGTTTCTGTTATACCTAGAGCCTCAGCTCTCTCTGCAACTGCGTGACCTCTGCACGGCAGATTGACAGGAGAAGGCAGAAGGGTCTGGGATCCAAGGAGTTATTGTGATTGCCTGGAGCCGGGAAGGAATTTTTACCCCTAAAAGCAGGAAAATTTGTTTCTACTTCATGGAATTTTTTTTGCCTTCCTTTGGATTAACTTAGAGGATAACTGGCTGAACTGGATGGACGGATGTGTTTTTTTCAGCCTTATTAATGTATGGGGGTAATACTGATCTTCCTACAGTGGTCTGTTAGTAACAGTACGGTGGTAATATTTAGTCACTATTTAGCTGTATTACTAGTAGTCATAGTGCAGCATTATCTAGATTGGGGGCCACTCAGGTGACGGGTGCTGACCCCCTATCTATGCCCCAGAGTCATGCCACCGATGACATCACAGATAGTGTTTCTAAGGAAACAAGAAGTGTTATCGTGCCCGGATTCTAATGATGACATCACAACGGGTGGCTTAGTATGAGAGCGGCCATCTTGAATGTACTTTATTAACCTACCCTTAATAGAGATATCACTAGTGGATGGAGTATTACCTGGGGGGGGGGATCATTTATTTTGAGACTTGTACTAGTTTTCCGGCTATAAAAACAGTCACAAACTTTAGCACATGCTAATTTTATGGAAGAATTCGTAACTTTAAATATTACACTTTTAAATATTGGTAACTCGCCCCTTCAGGATCCAGCTCTGAGCTTACTTAATATACCCTTAGGATACCCATAGAAAATAGGGTCTGAGTATGATTTTTGCAATTTGATCATTAAGAGAAATAAAACAAAATTTTTAAAAACAAAAATACACTGTTTATTTATAAAAGGTTTTAAAAGAATTTTCTGCAGCTTTGGCTCCGTCTTCAGAATTGGCTGGATTCAGGTCCGCTAACTTGTAGAGAGGAGGTCGGGGGTCGCACCTCTGGCAGATTTTCAGGGACAGAATATTGTCACCAGAGGTTCCTGATGTTATTTTGTAGTCAGATCCTAGAAGAGAAAATACCTAACTAAAAAAAAACTGTTTACAAAAACACAAGGCGAAGACGGAGGAAAGCGGCCAAACTTACCGGACCTGTTGGTGCTCTGCTCATCTTCAATGGAATTTCAGATGGTTTGGATGGTAAATCCATCTATAGATGGTAAGTGGGCCCAAAAGGTAGATGGTAAATTGCCCCAAGGGGTAGATGGTAAATGGGCCCCAAGCTGCAGATGGTAAATGGCCCCAGGCGGCAGATGGTAAGTGGGGCCAAGCAGCAGATGTTATATGGTGGCCAAGGGGCAGATGGTATAGTAAGGGCCTATCGGCAGATGTTATAGCCGGCGGCAGATGATACAGCTTGGCCGCTTTCTCTTCCGGGTACTTGAGGCCCTGATGTTAATGGTGTTCCCCGGAAGGTCCTCCATCTCCACATCCTCCGGATACTGGCGAGGGCCAACATCCATTTTATCATCACCGTAATCGGACTTCATGTCAACATCATCGGGATACTGTCGAGGGCCGACATCCATTTTCTCTACTGCATTCATCACAGGAATAGTCTTTGGCATCAACCTCCTCTTCTTCCAGGACTTCCCCATGGTGAGAGCCAGCTAGAGATACTGACACTGCTGCCAGGGTGTGACCCCAATTTACGGGATTAGACCACACCCCCTGATTATTATGTCATACGTAAATGAGTCATGTCCCATTATGACATCACAAGTAAAAAGGTCATGCAAGAGGAGGGGGGGCCAGGGGGACAAGCATCTATTGATGACATCACTAGAAGTGCCTTAGCATGAGAGCGGCCATATTGGATGTACTGAACTCACGTTTTTAATATCACATCATGTACATACATGTTCTTCCCTGAAATTTTCTTCATGTTTTTCCATTCTCTTCACATAGATTTTGGGATGAGGGGTGGGATACATGACCACAGAGGACTTTGGTCCCTATAGAAGCCAATCACATTGCAGCTTTCTATTTGGCTATTTGAAAATAAAAGCTGCGCTGTGATTGGTCGCTATGGGCAACAAAGACAGTTTTACTGTTAATCTGACCCGATGTGTTAGATGATGGGAGTGATATAATGTGTAAGAGATGGTGGGAGTGATGAATTATGTATAAGATGATGGGAGATATGCATTGTGTGTGACACAATGGGAATAAAACATTGGTTGTATGATGGTGGGAGTGATAAACTGTGTATGGGAGGATGGGAGTGATACATTGTGTGTGAAATGATTGGAGTGCTTACAGATATTTATCTATAATGTTTTACAACCAAAATATTTTAAAGATATTTCTGATACTTTACAGTGGATTATTGTGTAATATACAGGACTATACAGGGGGTACAGTATAATATACACGACTAAACATGGGGTGCAGTGTAATATACAGGACTATACATGGGGGGCAGTGTAATATACAGGACTATACATGGGGTGCAGTATAATATACAGGACTATACATGGGGTGCAGTGTAATATACAGGACTATACATGGGGAGCAGTGGAATATACAGGAATATACATGGGGTGCAGTGTAATATACAGGACTATACATGGGGTACAGTATAATATACAGGACTATACATGGGTACAGTATAATATACACGACTAAACATGGGGTGCAGTGTAATATACAGGACTAAACATGGGGTGCAGTGTAATATACAGGACTATACATGGGGGGCAGTGTAATATACAGGACTATACATGGGGTGCAGTATAATATACAGGACTATACATGGGGTGCAGTGTAATATACAGGACTATACATGGGGAGCAGTGGAATATACAGGAATATACATGGGGTGCAGTGTAATATACAGGACTATACATGGGGTACAGTATAATATACAGGACTATACATGGGTACAGTATAATATACACGACTAAACATGGGGTGCAGTGTAATATACAGGACTAAACATGGGGTGCAGTGTAATATACAGGACTATACATGGGCGGCAGTGTAATATACAGGACTATACATGGGGTGCAGTATAATATACAGGACTATACATGGGGTGCAGTGTAATATACAGGACTATACATGGGGAGCAGTGGAATATACAGGAATATACATGGGGCAGTGGAATATACAGGACTATACATGAGGGGCAGTATAATATACAGGACTATACATGGGGTGCAGTATAATATACAGGAATATACATGAGGTGCAGTGTAATATACAGGACTAAACATGGGGTGCAGTGTAATATACAGGACTATACATGGGGTGCAGTATAATATACAGGACTATACATGAGGGGCAGTATAATATACAGGACTATACATTGGGTGCAGTATAATATACAGGACTATACATGGGTACAGTATAATATACAGGACTATACATGGGGTGCAGTGTAATATACAGGACTATACATGGGTACAGTATAATATACAGACTATACATGGGGTGCAGTGTAATATACAGGACTATACATGGGTACAGTATAATATACAGGACTATACATGGGGTGCAGTGTAATATACAGGACTATACATGGGGTGCAGTGTAATATACAGGACTATACATGGGGTGCAGTGTAATGTACAGAACTATACATGGGGTGCAGTGTAATATACAGGATTATACATGGGTACAGTATAATATACAGGACTAAACATGGGGTGCAGTATAATATACAGGAATATACATGAGGGGCAGTATAATATACAGGACTATACATGGGGTGCAGTATAATATACAGGACTATACATGAGGTGCAGTGTAATATACAGGACTAAACATGGGGTGCAGTGTAATATACAGGACTATACATGGGGTGCAGTATAATATACAGGACTATACATGAGGGGCAGTATAATATACAGGACTATACATTGGGTGCAGTATAATATACAGGACTATACATGGGTACAGTATAATATACAGGACTATACATGGGGTGCAGTGTAATATACAGGACTATACATGGGTACAGTATAATATACAGACTATACATGGGGTGCAGTGTAATATACAGGACTATACATGGGTACAGTATAATATACAGGACTATACATGGGGTGCAGTGTAATATACAGGACTATACATGGGGTGCAGTGTAATGTACAGAACTATACATGGGGTGCAGTGTAATATACAGGACTATACATGGGGGGCAGTGTAATATACAGGACTATACATGGGTACAGTATAATATACAGGACTATACATGGGGTGCAGTGTAATGTACAGGACTATACATGGGGTGCAGTGTAATATACAGGATTATACATGGGTACAGTATAATATACAGGACTAAACATGGGGTGCAGTGTAATATACAGGATTATACATGGGTACAGTATAATATACAGGACTATACATGGGGTGCAGTGTAATATACAGGATTATACATGGGTACAGTATAATATACAGGACTATACATGGGGTGCAGTGTAATATACAGGATTATACATGGGTACAGTATAATATACAGGACTAAACATGGGGTGCAGTGTAATGTACAGGACTATACATGGGTACAGTATAATATACAGGACTATACATGGGGTGCAGTGTAATATACAGGATTATACATGGGTACAGTATAATATACAGGACTATACATGGGGTGCAGTGTAATATACAGGATTATACATGGGTACAGTATAATATACAGGACTATACATGGGGTGCAGTGTAATGTACAGGACTATACATGGGGTGCAGTGTAATATACAGGATTATACATGGGGTACAGTATAATATACAGACTATACATGGGGTGCAGTGTAATATACAGGACTATACATGAGTAGTGATGTCGCAAACATAAACTTTTCCGTTCGCGAACGGCGAACGCGAATTTCTGCAAATGTTTGCGAATGTGCGAACCAGGCGAACCGCAATAGACTTCAATAGGCGAATTTTAAAACCCACAGGGACTCTTTGTGGCCACAATAGTGATGGAAAAGTTGTTTCATAGGGACTAACACCTGGACTGTGGCATGCCGGAGGGGGATCCATGGCAAAACTCCCATGGAAAATTCCGTAGTTGACGCAGAGTGTGGTAAGTTGAAATCACAATGCGATTTATAGAACTTGAAATAATCGCATTGCGATTTCAACTTTCTCAAATCCGACAGTACATTCTAGCATGGAGTCGTTCCCATGGTGATGGGGACGCTCCATGAGCACGCAAGTCGGCAGAAGTTCTAAGTTGAAATCGCAATGCCATTAATTCAAGTTCTATAAATCGCATTGCGATCTCAACTTAGAGCTTCTGCCGACTTCTGTGCTCATGGAGCGTCCCCATCACCATGGGAACGGCTCCATGCTAGAATGTACTGTCGGATTTGAGAAAGTTGTAATCGCAATGCGATTAATGCAGGTTATATTAATCGCATCGCGAATTCAACTTAGAGCTGCTAGGTTCCTAATGGTTGTATTGCTAGAATTGGCAACGAATATAGCACTATATTCTCAATCTTCGTTATATTCTATCAATATAACCATTAGGAACCCAGCTCTAAGTTGTAATCGCAATGCGATTAATATAACCTGTATTAATCGCATTGCGATTACAACTTTGTGACACTGCAGCCTCAGAATTAATCTAAGACGGATGCTGTCCATGCTTTTTGATAGGCGGTGGGAGGGTCTGGGAGGAAGGGTATGCTGATTGGCTGGAATGTGTCTGCTGACTGTGAGGTACAGGGTCAAAGTTGGCTCAATGATGATGTATAGGAGGCGGGCCGAACATCGCATATGTTCGCCCGCCGCGGCGAACAAGCTATGTTCGCTGGGAACTATTCGCCGGGGAATAGTTTGGGACATCTCTATACATGAGGTGCAGTCAGGGGCGTAGCTATAGGGCAGTGGTGGCGAACCTATGGCACGGGTGCCAGAGGCGGCACTCAGAGCCCTCTCGGTGGGCACCGACACCCTGGAAAAAGTCTATGGTGTACCGATATGCCTTACACATTTCCTGCCATTCATCAGCGCAGGGCGCACTATGAAGAGCACAGGCAGCGCACTGAATGTAGGCAGGCTATTATAGCTACATGATAAAGTACATGGAAGATACACTGTATTGGTATTCGGGGTAAATTGCTAGGTTAGCACTTTGCGATAAATAAGTGGGTTTTCGGTTGCAGTTTGGGCTCTCGGTCTGTAAAAGGTTTGCCATCACTGCTATAGGGGGTGCAGAGGTAGCAGTCGCTACCGGGCCCAGGAGCCTGAGGGGGCCCAAAGACCCTTGTGCTGCAGAAGAAGACACCAGTATTATAGCAAATGCATACTGGTCAAGTTGCCGGCTGGAGGGAAGGGGTTAGGTCAGGAATTTGGCATGGTGGGGAGGGAGGTGCCGTTTCAATTTTTGCCTCAGGCAGCATGAAGGCTATGTGCTTCCCTGCCCCTGGCCACAAAGCACTGAGGGAAGGGGGGCCCAAGCTGAACTCTTGTACCGGGGCCCATGAGCCTTTAGCTACGCCCCTGTTCTACAGTATAGTTTTGGGGGGCACAGCGTCTCAGTATTGGGGGTGCATAATGGGATGTTGAGAAGGTGGGAGGAAAAGTAGGAAACTAAGATGTCTGTCTGTCTGTCAAACTCTGCAGAGATAAGAGATGGCTGAAAGAAATCATCATGGCGGTCTGAATGAGGAAGATGAAGAAAGAGAACATCTACATCAAAGGAGACGTCACTGGATGTAAGCGGTATGGGCGCGATATATGGGTGGGGCTGTGTGTGGGTGTGGCTTGTGGGTGGGCGGGACACAGGGGCCCCATAATCTCCTATTTCCCGGGGAAGTGCCCTTCCCGAGACCAGGCTCTGGATCCGCCACTGATTCCACTAATGCCCTCTGCTGCTCACAAAGCCTGGCCAACATGTGGAACGTCGAGTTCCAGCTCATTCTCACGTCGCACAATAGCCGGTGATCTGGTACTTAGAAACTGCTGAACCACTAAGTTTAAGATGTGGGCTAGGCATAGGATGTGTCTGATCTTGCCGAGCTCCAAAACCGCCACCAAGTTACTGCCATTATCAGACACAACCATGCCTGGTTCTAGATTGAGTGGCGAGAGCCACAGCTCAGTCTGGTCTCTCATCTCCTGCCACAGCTCTGCGGTGGTGTGCTGTTTGTCCCCTAAGCATATCAGCTTCAGCACGGCCTGTTGCTGCTTCCCCTCTGCAGTGCTACACTGCTTCCAGGTACCGACTGATGACTGACTGGTGCTGCACGCAGATAATTCGGAGGTAGAAGTAGGGGAGGAGGCAGAGGAGAAGCGGGGGTTAGATGCAACTAACGTAGGTACTGGCAGAAACCCTGATTGACGTAAGGTCTGCATTCCTTGGCGTTGGTAGCATCTGTGCCATCCCAGGGTACAACTCGCTCCCGGCCTCCACAACAATTACCCAGTGTGTCGTCAGGGAAATGTATCTTCCCTGGCCATATGCACTTGTCCATGTGTCTGTGGTTAAGTGGACCTTCCCAGTAACTGCGTTGGTCAGGGCACGTGTGATGTTACGAGACACATGTTGGTGTAAGGCGGACACGGCACACCTTGAAAAATAGTGGCGGCTGGGGACTGCGTAACGCGGGACAGCCGCCGACATCAGGCTGCGGAAAGCCTCAGTGTCCACAAACATTTCCATAGCCAGTAATTTGGAAAGCTGTGCATTTAGTGCCATGGCCTGTGGGTGGGTGGGTGGGTGGCTGGGTATTTGCACTTGTGTTCAAATGCCTGGGGTAAGGACATTTGTACGCTGCACTGGGACACGGAAGTGGATGTGGTTGCTGATGGTGCTTGCGAAGGTCCAGGTGCAGGGCGGGAGGAATCCAGGCCTGCGTCTTGGACAGGGGATTGACCAGCACATAACACAGGAGAAGAGGAGGCAGTGGTGTGATCCGCAGACACAGATTGTGGACCCAGGCGTTCGGCCCACCTATTAAGGTACTTTGATGCCATGTGGCGGATCATGCTGGTGGTGATGAGGTTGCTAGTGTTCACGCCCCTGCTCATTTTTGTATGGCACAGGTTGCAAATTACAATTCTTTTGTCGTCCGCACTTTCCTCAAAGAAGCGCCAGACTGCGGAAGACCTACCCCTTGGCAAGAGAGATTTTCGCAAGGGTGTGCTCTGGGGACCAGTTGCGGGCCTGTTTGGTGTGGCCCGCCTTCTCCCTTTTTCCACCCCACTGCCTCTTCCAGCCTGTTGCAGTGCAGCAGATCCCTCCCCCTCTGTACTGCTGTTCTCACTCGGCTTTCCACCTTCCCAGGTTGGGTCAGTGACTTCATCGTCGACCACCTCCTCTTCCACTTCCTCACTCTGCTTATCCTCCTGACTTTTTGACCTAACCACTACCTCAGAGATTGACAACTGTATCTCATCCTCTTCATCAACCTCTTTAGACAGTAATTGCCGTTGAGTAATTGGTAACTGTGTCTCATCATCATCCACCCCATTAAACAGTCATTGCTGTTCCCTACCGTCATCTTCTTGTGATTGTGGATGCTCAAGAGTTTGGGAATCAGGGCACAAGATTTGTCACTCTTCAAGTGTGCTTGGCGAGAGGGCCAAATCAAGGAATGGTGCTGAAATGAGCTACTCGGAATATCCGAGTGTGGGATCACTTGTTTGCCCAGACTCTCCATGGTGGGAGGAAGGACGATCAGGGTGAGGATTGGGTTGAGCAGACTCTTGGCTATGGAGACTGGACTTGGTAGAAGATAGGGTGGTGCTTAACTGACTGGAAGCATTATCTGCTGCAATCCAACCGACCACCTGCTCGCACTGGGCTGACTTCAAGAGTGGTGTCCAGCGCCGCCCTGCAAACTTGAACATGAAGCTAGGTATCGTGGATGAATGTTTTTCTTGTGCTCTGGTAGCAGGCACAGTTTCACTGCTCCCAGGGCCACGGCCTCTGCGTGCACCATCAGCATTACGGCCACTGCCCCATCCCTTACTGCTCACCTTCTTCATATTAAATGTTACATATGATTGAAAGTCTGTCACACATACAGTAGCGTAGGATTTGGAGGTTTACGCGCAAACAAATTTAAAAAGGTATTTGGGATGTGGAAACGTCACACAGGACATATCCTGCAGATAATGTCAATGCTGTCACCAGCGGCTAATGAAAAATTACAGGGAATGTCACAGGTATTTGGGATGAGGAAACGTAATACAGGAGAGGTACCACTGGTAATGTCACTGTCTGCAGCGTCTACGAAAAAAAGTACACTGTATGTCACAGATAAAAATTTTAAACGCACACGTTACACTGCAGATGTGGCACTGGTAATGTCACTGTCCGCAGCCGACACGTCTACGGAAAAAGTACACTGTATGTCACAGAAAAAAACAAAACAGCGCACGCGTTACTCTGCAGATGTGGCACTGGTCATGTCACTGTCAGAGGTGGACACCGTCTATTGAAAAAATACACTGCATGTCACAGATATTTTTTGGATGCGCACACTTTACACTGGAGATGTTGCGCAGCTAATGTCACTGTCCGCAGCGGACACCGTCTACGGAAAAAGTACACTGGATGTCACAGATTCTTTTGGGATGCGCACACTTTACACTGGAGATGCGGCGCAGCTAATGTTGCTGCCTGCAGCGGACTAAACATTGTACGCTAGATATTGCTGCCACACACAATAGTCCTTAGGAGGACTTTTGGGTCTGTAAAGCTATTTAGCGCGGGTTGCGCAAAAAAAATATATTGCCGCTGCCACACAATAGTCCTTAAAAGGACTTTTGGGTCTCTGAAAAGTTTTTTGAATATAATTATTCCTATTTCACTCCCTACACTGTCTGTCCCTTCCTCAGCATAGCTCTCCCTGACTAAGAATGTGCCAACACATGCGTCATCGGGTGCTATATAGCACCCGATGACGCGTTCTGGACAGCCAATCACTGTAATGCCATCAGCCAACATGGCTACGGCATTACAGTGAGGGCAGTACTTACCTGCAAGTTTGTTGGCTGCGTAGCAGCCAAGAAATGTGCGGGCGGAGGCTCGAGCATTGCGCTCGAGCACATGCAGTATTCGGCCGAATACCGCCATGTGCTAAACATGCTCGATCATCACTACTGATGACCTATCCAAAGGATATAATGGATTTAATTGTCGCTCAATTGGATTTCTGTCATTAAGTTCTGGTATGGTCGAAGGTTGTGCTGATAATAAATTGGTATGGTGCTCACAATCCTGTGGCTATTGAAAGGGAACGATGCTTAGTTACAGTAACTTCGAGATATGTTTGGGCCCTGGGAGGTGTGGTGGTCTGTTACTGGTTGCTGGAGGGTGAAAATGCAAGTTTGTTTCTTTGGGATGCAGTTCACTTGAACGACATTGGAATGGACATTTTTCTACATGGTGTTCAGAATAATACCAAGTGTGCTCTTTTACAATTGATGGGTGGGGGGTCAGACAGAGGTGCAGTTACTTCACCTCACTCATGTGGAGGTTTCACCATCTCGTGATATCACCTGGAAGATCATAGACATATGCTTATCTCAGCTGCAATGACCTGGTATTTGAGGAAGAGGGGTGAGTTTTATATTATTGAGTGGCTTATAACTGCTGACAACTCAAGGTGCTCTAACATATTATTAATAAAGCTGTGGCTGACCTTTACTTTACCCATACATTGGTTTTGTCTCTAAATTTAATTAACTAAGAATTTTATGATGTTATATGCAGGCAGGGGTGTCCCCTTGACTTTTTCTTTTGATGTTCTGCCAATCTAAACTAATCAGATTTTGAGTAAAAAATTATCAGTTTAACAGAAATAAATTACGCTGTGTCTTTGTCCTGTATTAGCACAGAAACTACAAGTTTGAGTTTAGCCCAATGGTACACAACCTTTTCTGAGGTCCACGTCATCATACTGAGCCAAACCCAAGGGCCTCAATAAAACATAAAAAGGTATTAATATCAGAGATATTTATGGCATATCAAAAGTATATCCTGTAAATGTTTAATATTTGCTGGTTCCAATTCCAGAACTCTTGCCTGTCAGGAAAATCCCCTCTCTCCTATTCAGCACTACAAGGAAGAGGATATCATTCATGGATATGGCTCTCTCCATTGAAGATCATGGGTGTTGCGGTAACAACCTAGCATTTTACAATTTACAATGCCTAGATGGCCACCTCTCTAATTCATATAATATTTGGAGCGCCAAATAGAGGTCAAGTATTGTTTCAAGTAAGTACAGAGTACAGTTGATGAACAGAGAACACAGAACAAAGAAAAAAGTTAAAATGTTTATAGCATTACAGAACATGCCTAGTATAAGAAAAAAAGTTAAAATGTTTATAGCATTACAGAACATGCCTAGTATAAGAAAAAAAGTTAAAATGTTTATAGCATTACAGAGCATGCCTAGTATTATTAATGCTTTCCAAATATACATCTAAAACAGTTGTTTGCTTCAGGCACTGGCAATTTCAACACTGTTGGCTCACTGCAGACTGAAAATTTAATTCCGTAGCAGATCTCTCTTTTACTTAATCTTTGATTGAATCCTTGATATATAAAATTAATAATCGTACTGATCAGCACAACAAAATTAGACCTCATGCACACGACTCTTCCTTTTTTTGCGGTCTGCAAACCGCGGATCCGGAGTGCTGTCCACATCTTTTGCGGCCCCATTGAATTGAATGGGTCCGCATCCGAGCCGCCAAAACTGCGGCTCGGATGCGGACCCGAAAAACGGTCGTGTGCATGAGGCCTTAACATGTAATTTTCCCCACACAGTGTACAGCGGCAAAACAAAACACAAAAAACAATGCAGATTTGCTGCCCTTTCTTTATCCTGCTTGCTGCTTCCCAATATGGAAATAAAGTCATATGCAGCTCAAAATTGTACCACTGATAATGGCAACTGATCTCACAAAAAAAGAAGCCCTTACACAGCTCCAAAAAAAAGTCTGTTTGAAAGCAACAAAGCCAAAAGGTGGCATTTCCTTTCTGAAACCTGCAGCTTATGCAAACTGCAATGCATATCCACATTTATGCCATTTCTTTCTAACAATTTAAGTAGTGTGGCATGAGTCTCAGATGGCACAAGCTGGGCACAACATATTGTGCACTGTCCCCTGTTCATTCATTTCTGGAAAAACCTGTGTTGTCAAAATGCTTACTCCACTTCTTAATAAATACGTTGAGGGGTATACTGTAGCACCCAAAAAACATTCTAGCAAAATATATGGTTGCAAAAGCCAAATGGATTGGAGTAGAATTTCCATACCCAGTAGAACCTGCCTTACAATTTAAGGGGTGTGGTATGAGATGACACAAACTGGGAACAACATATTTGGGACTGAAATACAATATCTGTGGAAAACACAGTGTTTACATTAAAAAGCTTGCAAAGACATGCTATAGACACCAGAACTACTATGTTTAGCTGTTGTGGTTCCGGTGACTGTAGTATCCCTTAATATAGAGAGAGAAAAAATAATCAGCACAAAAGTATCAAATAAAATGGCTGTATCATTATTCTAAAAATTAAAAAGCACAACTTCTGACGCAAATATATAGTATTTTGCAGATTAGTTTTTATTTTTTTTACAATGTGCAGATCGTACTGTACTACTAACCCCTCCATCCACCCCTACATACAGGGTAATACAGCGCCACATACCTTTTACACCCAGTGACGTCTCTTTGATGTAGATGTTCTCTTTTCTCATCTTCTCCTTTCAGACCTTCAGACCAGACCACCATTTTTCAGCCATTTCTCGTCTGCAGTTTGACAAACAAAATCTTATTTTACTACTTTTCCATCAACCTCCCATCTTCTGGACAAATCATCCTACCACCCCCAATACTGTGCCGCTGTGCTCCCCAATACTATACTGCAGAAACAGACAAACCCCCTGATAATAGTAGTACCATGCAGATAGTGCCCTTCAATAATTATTGGCACACAATGCTCTAAAATAACTGTGCCTAGCAAATAGTGCCCCTGACTTTAATAGTGTAAACATAACGTCCCCCAAAAATAATTGTGGTAACTGATACTGTGCCAAGGTGCCCCCACAGTAATAGTGCTCCCAAAAGTCCCACCAATAGGAATAATTCTCTGCTAGAGCACACATAGTAGTAATAGTGCTCCTACAGTAGCCCCAACATGTCCCCACTGTGCCCCAGAAGTAATAATGCTCCCATAGTGCCCATACTAGTAATCATGTTCCCCATAGACCCCTAGTAGAAATAAAGCCCATCATAATGCCCCCAGTAGTAATAATTCTCCTTGTAATGTGCTAGTACAAAAAATACCCCCTTTTAATGCCCCCAGTAGAGCTTATGTCCCCATAGTGCCCCCATAATGTGCCAGTATAAAATACCCCTATATAGTGCCCCAGTAAATGCCCCCATAGTGCTCCTCTCCCCCCTTCTTCCTAGTGCCCCCATAATGTACCAGTATAAAATGCCCCATATATAGTGCCCCAGTAGATGCACTGTGTCACCCATAATTTGCAAGTATAAAATACCCCTTCTTAGTTCCCCCCATAGATGAGCCTATAATACTCCTCTCTCCCCTTCACCATAGTACCCACCATAATGTGCCTCAGTATAAAATGCCCCTATACAGAGCCCCCCATATAAAATACCCCTACTTCAGTAGAAGCCCCCATAGTGTTCCTCTCCCCCCTTCCCCCTCCCCTGCCCTGCCGCAGCACATCTATCTGTATCGCTGTCCTGAGGACGGCAATACAGATGACTATGGAGATGAGCGCTTCCACAATGGCCCCACTTGTCACCAGGGCCGCGCCGCCTGGGGCCCTCCCCTTACTTTGCCTAATTGGCGGTGCGGCCCTGCTATCGCCCCCTGAAATTTGGCAACGGCCTCCCCCACGCTACGCCACTTGCCAGTGGGGCTCAAGAGGCAGCTGCCTTGGGCCCCCCAGGAGCAACTGGGCCCGGGGCAGCTGCCCCTTTTGCCCCACGTTAAAGATGGCCCTGATGGTGACGGACGAGTGTGGAGCTCCTCAGACTGACAGCCTTCTAGCACTGCAAATTTGCACCCCTTCGCTCCCAATGTGGAAAAGATAACCCAAGATGACACCAAAAGTACAGCTGGAGATTCAATCCTTCCCGCCTGCTCTCACAGTGGATGCTTTTGTGATTAAAGATCGCCATGGTCGAAACACGTGCCACCTTCCCTACAGGACTCACCTATGCTTTAGCTGACGGGTTTATCTTCTACTCTATCGCTTCCCGTCCGGAACACACCAGGGAGTGTGCCACAGGGGAGCTCTTACTCCCGAAGCAGGTAGCTGCAGCACTGCCGGGAGGGGTGGACGGTGTCTTCCCCTGTGCTTCTTCCAAGTGGTGGTATCAGTGCGGCAGACCAGGCGGAACCCCGTCTTGTCAGTCTCTCAACAGACACCTGCATAGAGCCTTCTCCACAGCTAGGCTCTCATAGCCCTATCTCCAGGTGGCTTCATCCTGTCCCCCAATGAGTACAAGCTTCCCCCTGACTGGTGGGCCACGGCCACGTTTGCGGAGCTCTTCTTCTTTGGACACAGTTTGAAACTTCATAGAGACCCCAGGCCCCAAAAGTATCATCCTCGGGTGCTGCTAAGGGAGTTATGGACTATGTAGTGGACAATTCAGACATCACCCAGCTTTTGAGATCTAGAAGCCCATCAAGGCATTGGTATACTTTCTTCTCAGAATGATCTGTCTCTATTGTCCATGCTTATGTCCAACAACTTCCCACTAAAAGTGACTTTCGTGTGCTAATATCTGAAGTTAAAGAAGCATGCAGATCAGAGATTGCTATGATCAGACAAGATGTTCGACAGAAAAACCAACAAGACAGAAGCACAATGTCTTATCAACTCCGGTATGGGTCAATAAAAGCAGCGGTGCATGTAACCTAGGATCCTAGCTAAAGACCAGAAATGCTAAAATGAAGAAGGGCTGCTGCACTCTTCCAGTACTTTGTAGTTTATTAAATCATGTGTATCAAACATGGCAACTTTTCGACTATATCCTAGTCTTTATTAAGCCCTTGATAAAGACTAGGATATAGTCAAAACATTGCCATGTCTGATGCACATGATTGAATAAACTTCAAAGAACTAGAAGAGTGCTGCAGCATTTCTTCATTACAGACAAGATCATCGGCACATTGGCCAATGCCTAGATGAACTTGAGGAGGATCATAAAGTCTCTCTCTTGGTTGTGCGGCATTTACAAGCTAAGGTGTCATGACAATCTATCACCATTCAAGATTTACAGAGGCATGTGGAAGACCTTGCTAACAGAGGATTGAGACACAACATCAGGGTGAGGGTAGTCTCAGAGGCACAGGAGGAAGATATTGCCATTTATTCACAGGCATTTCCTATTATACCAGAGAGGAGGAGAGGGATTGAGTAACTTCTCCTGATCCATAAGGCCTGGATAGCTCTATTGACAGTTTATATCATGGCAACTACCATGTCCCCTAAAGGGAGCTTTTTTATTTGTTCGCTCTCTCTTTTGCGAGCTGTGTTTCCAGTTCAATTGCTCATCATTATTCTGCATTGGTTCCCTTCTGGAAACTGCTATTATGTTTCATCAAAATTGGTTGATTTTTTTTTGTTTATATTCTCCCTTTGATAGAACTTTTTTTCTTTCTGCATTTTATATACCTGCTGTGATTATTGTGAGTGGTTGGAGAAGTCTGGTAAAATCTATGCCTATTTGGCAGACACTCGGGTGTAATTTACTCCTTATTCTCAATGGGTTTTGACTGCTGGTAATTCTGGTAATTTTTTTAAAATAAATGTGAAAGGCCTAAATGCTAATATTAAATGTTGTATAGCCTTACAGAAAATACGCCGTTCTGGGGGCAGACATAGGGTTCTTGGAGGAAACTCATCTTACTAAGTGCAGTTCCTTTAACTTTGCTAAATATTGGTTCCCCATGACATTTATAGCAACTGCACCGACTAAAAGGGCAGGTGTGGTGATTCTTGTGGCGAAATCGTGACCATTCCAAGTTGATGTGACTTTAACGCATCCAATGAGCCGTTATATTATAGTGCAGGGACATTTACTGGGAGTCAAGCTTTTACTATGCAACATTTATGAACCTAACTTGGGTCAAATATCGTCCCTTTCCTCTACGCCTTCCAAATTAAATGCCCACAGAGATACTGCTCTGTTGATAGGGGGGAACTTCAATATCTCATTTTTGGAAATATTTTGCTAGTATTTTGTAAATCCATATTTGGCATTCAACACTGCCTGAATCCTTCTGGGCATGCTCTCGATCAAATTCAAACATGTCTTGACTGAATTCTGTTCCCAGGTCTCCTCTACACGCTCCCAATGTTGGTGCATACTGGTCGACTAAGGCTACTTTCACACTTGCGGCAGAGTGATCTGGCAAGCAGTTCCGTCGAACTACCTGCCGGATCTGGGAAAACATATGCCAACTGATGGCATTTGTAAGACTGATCAGGATCCTGATCAGTCTTAAAAATGCCTGATCAGTCTGAAAAATGCATTGAAATGCCGGATCCGTCTTTCCAGTGTCATACGGCAAAACGGATCTGGCAATTATTTTTCTCACCTTTCTTTCGGTCTGCGCATGCCCAGACCAAAAGGACGGAACCGGCATTCCGGTATTTTGAATGCCGGATCCGGCACTAATACATTCCTGTGGAAAGAAAAATTACGGAAAATCTGGAAAATCCGCTATTTTCTAAATTTGAATTTCTCTGGTTTTAAAACAGATCAGGATACCTCATGAAATAGTTATTAAATAACATTCCCCATATGTCTACTAGATGTTGGCATCATTTTGTAAACGTAATTTTTTTTTTTTTTAGAAGGCTTACAAATTTAAAAGCAGTGATGACCAGTTCGCAGTGTTCGCTGATGAACACATGCAATCTGCCATCTTTATTCCCAAGTCCGGCGATGCAGAGGTAAGTCCCTACCTGTGCCTGCGCCGCGATCCGCTCTGAAACACATACGGTCTTACCTCTGCATAGCCGGACTTGGGAATAAAGATGGCAGATCGCATGTGTTTGTCGGCGAACACTTCGAACTGGCCATCACTGTTTAAAAGCACTTTTTATAATTTTTACTTTCCAAAACCCACTTTTCTTCCAAAACGCACTTGTTGGGCTTACATAATAGAAACCTCCCATAAATTACCCCATTTTAGAAACATTACTGCTGAAATTATTCATAACTGATTTTATAAACTTTATTAACCCTTTACATGTTTCACAAGAATTAAAGGAAAATGCTGATTTTCCATAAGGGAAGGTTTGATTTTTGGAGGGCAGATTTGGCTAGAATCATTTTTGGGCACCATGTCACATTCAAAGAGACCCTTCCATAGAGTGGAAACCCCCAAAGAGTGACCCCATTTTGGAAGCTACACCCCTCATGGAATTTATTCAAGGGTGCACTGACCGCTTTGATCCCTCAGGAGATTCATAGAATTTAGAAACACTTGGCTGTTAAAATGAAAAATTTCATTTTTTCCAATAAAATGTTGCTTTTTTGCTTTAGCTCCATATTTTTCATTTTCACAAGGGGTAACATGAGATAAAAGACTCTGCAATTTGTTACGCAATTTCTACTGAATATGGCAGCACCCATATGTGGTCATAAACTACTGTGTGGGTGTGTCACAGGACTCCTAAGGGAAAGAGAACAATATGCTTTTGGAAGGCCTCATAGTTCACAGTTGTGACCCCATGATGATCTCTTGTCTGCAGTGATGTCTGAATTAGTTTGTATATATATTCATAAGCACTTCCTACTTTGCTCTTGCTATATATATATATATATATATATATATATATATATATATGTATTATACTGTGAATTGTGAACAGTAATGCTTTCTAGGGCAATGTGTTTCCTTTTTTCTATTGTAATACTTTAATTTAAATGTCAGTTCTTGTTCCTCTGTCCATGGCATCTAGGATTGCTCCAAAGAACATTTCATTGTATTGTACATTGTATTCATTGTATTGTACAGTGACAATAAAGGCATCTTATCTTATCTAGCTTTTACTGTGTAAAACGTAACAAAAAAATAAAATAAAAATAGACGCGAGATTTCGTGTGAACGCGTGCACACAAGAACTGCAGGTAAGCGAATGGATCTACAGCCTGCCAGCGGCGATCGTTCGTATCAAAACAGCGTCTAATATACCTGCTACCTGGTCCTCTGGTGGTCCCTTTTACTTGGATCGACCACCAGAGGACACAGGTAGGTCTGTAAAGTAGCACCAAACACCACTACACTACACCCCCCCCGTCACTTATTAACCCCTTATTAACCCCCTGATCACCCCCCTGTCATTGATTACCCCCCTGGAAGGCTCCATTCAGATGTCCGGATGTGTTTTGTGGATCCGTGGTGTCCGTATTTTGCGGATACGCGGTTCCGGAAAACACATACGGACGTCTGAATGGAGCCTTATAGGGTGGTGATCAATGACAGGGGGGTGATCACCCCATATAGACTCCCTGATCACCCCCCTGTCATTGATCACCCCCCTGTAAGGCTCCATTCAGACGTCCGTATGTGTTTTGCGGATCCGATCCATGGATCCGTGGATCCGCAAAACACATACGAACCTCTGAATGGAGCCTTACAGAGGGGTGATCAATGACAGGGGGGTGATCAGGGAGTCTATATGGGGTGATCACCCCCCTGTCATTGATCACCCCCCTGTAAGGCTCCATTCAGACGTCCGTATGTGTTTTGCGGATCCGCGGATCCGTGGTGGATCCGCAAAACACGGACACCGCGGATCCGCAAAACTAAAGGAACAAAATATTAACCCAAATTTACCGTTAATATGAAGTACAATGTGTTACTAGAAAACAAACTTCGAATCGGTTTGATAAGTAAAACCATTTCAAAGTTATTACCACATAAAGTGACACGTCTGATTTTCAAAAATAGTCGGAAGGTGAAAACTGGCCTGTGGTAGAAGGTGTTAAACATCTGGTTGTAAACAGTCTCTAGAAACACTAATGCAAATCTGTATATATTCTCTTTGGGATACAGTTCTTACAACAGGTGTTGTTTATGCTTGATGACTGAGACTCACTCTTAGTAGTAGTCCAGTGCTTGCCATAAAGTATCGCTGCTCCTTCTTTACGTCCCTGGTTCTGGGTCTGGCATACAGTTTATACTTTGCTTGTATCTCAATCTTGCAGCCTGTTACACAGCTCTTTCTGTCTGAATTCAGCAGCTCATACTTGGGGACCAACAGAGGCGGACTGGCCATAGACCTTACAGGGAAATTTCCTGGTGGGGCGATGCTCACCGGGCCACCAAAGCCCTCTTCTCTGCCACTGACTGGGTACTTAATGAGCTCACAGAAGTAATTAACGATGTGAGAATCAGGTACTCATGTACCCAGCCATCAACTGCACATGCCCTCCTGAATTCAGCTGCTGGGGCCCACATCACATCTCGTAAGCCCCTTGCTCACATCTTAATCAGAGACAATTGAAAGAGAGTGACAGAATATGGCAGCTATTGATGCCCACCACAGAGGGACAGCTTTTCGGGCAATATTTTGTACTGCACTGTGGTATATTGTTCTGCTGGGATGTTATTTAGTGCTATGGTATTGCTGACCCCGCCTACTTTTTTGCACTGTTTTTTTTATTAATTTGGACCCACCTACAATATTTATTTTTTCCAGGGCTACTTTAAGTTCCCAATCTGCCCCTAGGGACCAGCTTTTCCCACCTAGGTCTGCAGATACCTCTGTTTATGCTATATCTCAGTCCAAGCACACTATATCCTCTCTGATTGTTTTAGTCCTGGCACTCTGGTACACACTTTTCTGGTACAAATTTCCCCAACTGTCTCCTGAACTTTGGTTCCACTTGCTGACACACAGCACCTAGACACTCTGCCAGGCTTTGTCTGCAGGGGGAGTGCAGATGAATCTCTAGGAGTCACAATATCAAGGGGTTAATAATATCAAGCATTCCTTCCCAACAATCTGCTGCTCACTGGTGGAGAGGACTGCTGCTGTTACATGCAGTGATCTCCACAGTATGGGGAGGAGCGATCGCTAATGCCATCGCTCTTCCCCATACTGACTCGTTGGTTGCCAGCAGCGGATGGTGTTTACACAGCACAATCTGCTGCCAGAAATCCCCAATTTAGTGTGTGCACAAACAACCAGATTACCCGATGAATGAGAATATCTATGGTAGGCCAGACAAAGTCCAATGTAGCACAAAACAGCCGATGCCTGTTTATCCATATCCTCTGTACCAGCGTTGAATAAAGGATAATTGCCTCAATTGGTGAGTGCCATGGATTCGTCTTTGCTGTTTAATATTGTGGATGATCTACTGTATGAGTACCACAGTGTATCGATTTACAGCCTTGTCTGTCCATCACATGGAGTAATGGCATGAAGATTGTTTGTAGTAGTAGTGGCGGTCCTTCTATCTTACTCAATCTAAGAAGGGGTTGGGTTAAATGGGTATTTTGGAACTCCCATAGAAATGAATGGAGTGGCCACATGCATGTGGATGGGGATAGCTTACCTACCGCAATACCCCTTTAAGGCATTTTTCAAAGTGAAAAGCAATCAGCAAGGAAGGGGGGGGGGGGGGTAAACAGGTAACATGAGAACTACACATTTATCTTGTGGTCACTTGTACTTTTGATTTATGCAAAGTTGTTTGAAAAGTGTTATCAATGATTGATAGCAAGTGTGTATAGATAGATAGCTGTCATTCACTGATAACACCTGTAGTGTCCCACTAGGTAAAGGTGGGTACTACACAAAAGGGGTTAACGTGTATGCATTTTCTATGTGTTTTTACATGCAATGTTTTCCCTGTATTGTGCATGTCAGGCCTGTCAGGGTGCAGTTTAGCCTCCCAGACGCTAGAGGGAGCTAGAGAGCCCTAGACATATATAGGAAGGCCCAGACAGGGGAGTGAGTAGTGTATTCCAGGGGACTAGAGGAGTTACCTCGTCAGCCTGAAGCTCCTGAGGCTAAGGATTAGCTCAGTTGAGTCACCCCAGTAGAAGGACAGAACCTCCTGGGAGAAACCCACAGTCCTTCACCATTCAAGTAAGGATATTTCCAACAAAGATAAGTAACACTGATAGGCAGAGGCATTAGAAAGCAAAGCAAGGATTTAATACGAGAGGAAGATCTATATTTTACCAAGGATTTAAACCACCATTTAGGCATCCGGGCCTTGGGATTGAAACCAGACAGGGGTTCTAGGAAGAACAGTGTACTCTATTACTGAGGAAAGGTACAACCTGATTCTGAGTGCATTGTGGATTTACCCTCTGAGTATCTTGCATAATCAATGCCTGCCATCTTGTGAAATAAGCCTGCTTGTGAAGCTTGTGCTCTAAAGGACTGTATTACCATCTGTATGTATAAAGTTGGACTGTTAAGTAAAGCAACGTTTGGTTCACTATACCATCTGTGTACCTCACTTATTCCAACTATCAACCGGTGTGCCACCGTCACAGGCACTGGCGTCACGAACCTTAAAGGGACCTTGCCCCAGGCACTCAAAATACCCGTAACATCCAGGGCACCTCATCCACCATCAGGCCTGGTCCCTACATACAGAGTGTGCCCCAGAGGAACCGTGTCTACCTCTCCTTCACTGCCACATGCCTGCCCAGGGTTCTCCAATACAGTGAGCAACCCTCGATTGCCCATAACCGTGACCTCACTTCGCTATACCCTGCAGGTCTGGCGTGTTGCATAAATTGGCGTCACGAACAGGATACGAACATTCCTGCGCCATTGCGGATACAAAAACTGTGTGCTGTTAATTGCCTTAAAGTGACAAGCCCTAATTGCTTTATTGAAAATTGCTGGGCCAAAGTGAACTGTGATAATTGCGGTGTGAAGATTGTATTATCTGGACTGTTTGCTGCCGATTTAAGTCACCGCTTGCTGTCAGTGAATAGACAGCCATATTGCCCACTTAACCTGATTGGATTACAAGCGCGCCTCGTGGGGCTGTTTGGCGCGAAAAAGAGGACTTTGGCGCGAAAAGAACCAGGCGGAGTTATCGCCCAGCCAACAAGGAAGAAGAACGCCGCCCTGTCTGGAGGAAAAGGTGCCGCCTACCTGAGTCCCGGAGCTACGAGAGGCCGCTTCCATCTGCTGACGCGGTACGCAGGACGTCCAACACCCGTAGCTGCGCATCTCGCGAGACCTGGAGCGAGCACCACCGGAGTAAGTACAGACTTTAAAAACTTTTGCTGGTTTCTCCGCTTACCTTACCGGAAGCTTCCCGACCCCTGCCAGGGCACCGGAGGGACCCCCGTTAGTAACCAAAGACTTGTCTGAAAAAAAATTACTGCTGCTCCGGTCCACTCCGCTACATTTAAAGGGCCATACCCACCTAGCAACGCCATGTCCGAAGCTGAAGAAATCGGACAGGCAGACCCAACCGTGCCTGCCGGAGTACCCGCAGCCGACTCTAGAGCCCCTGCCGCCGCGGCACCGCCAAGCCTGATGCCGCTAACCATGCCATACTATTTCGGGGCCCCCTGGTTCCCACGTTATTCAGGGGAAGCCCACAAGTTAAAAGACTTCAGGGAGGAGATACTGGCCTTGGCTTTATCCCATAACTGCTGAGCAACAAATGGAGATCCTCTTAGCTCAGTTAGAAGGGGCCGCCCGCAGGGAAGTAATGTCATGGCCCCGTTCTGAGAAGAGTAGCCTGGAACAGATCTTTGAACGCTTGGGCACCACATTTGAAGCCAGAACGGTGTCAGAAGTTAAAATGCGTTTCTTCAGCAGAAAGCAGCAGCCTGGAGAGTCGCTCCGCGATTTTGCCCTGTCCTTACAAGAGACGCTGAGAGCTGTAGTCCAAGTGGATCCTAAAGAAGCTGAGGACCAGGACCGGACTCTTAGAGAGCAATTCATTGCGGGCATAAGTACTGAGCATTTAAAGGGCCAGCTACGGATGTTGTCAGCTCAACACCCTCACTGTACATTTTTGGATTTTAAGGAATTGGCCATCAGTATACTAGGCCAGAACCCTGCTCCAGGGCTAACAGCCTTCCCTGAACCCCAGGCTTGTCAGCCAAAGACTGTTAATGTGGGGTCTGCAGGAGTCGGTTAAGCCACCCAAGCTCCAGTCACGGATGTGGTGGCCGCATTAATGGAGCAAGTGAACCATCTTACTCTAAGCTTGGAGAAGGTGTGTAAGAAAATAGAGGAGTGGGAGAGACCTCTGCTACTGGAAGATGAAGGTCCTTTTCCTCCAAGGCTCCCACCTGCATATGGAGATGTATATCCAAAAGAGCCTGATGGGCGACCGAAGTACCGGCCCAGAAGCAGAAAACAGCCTGTCTGCCACCACTGCAAGAAATATGGACATACTGAATCGATGTGCTGGCAGTTAAACGGGTAACCCCTGAGGCAGAGGACCGCCCCTCGGGAGGTAGAACAGTAGGTCCAAAAGATCCAAGCTGGATGCCTAAGTATGTAGGATCCCGTCCGAAGATTAATATATGCATCAATGGGATACCCTTTGAAGCCCTGTTGGACACTGGGTCACAGGTCACCACCATTCAACGGCCTGCCTTTGACAAGTTCTGGGATCCAAGTCTCCTCACCCAGCCACCAGAGTCCTGGCTAGATATCATCGCTAGCAACGGTAAGCCAGTGAAAGTGCATGGGTATTGGGAACCTACCCTTCAGGTGGGAGAAGCCACCCTGCCACAGCAAGGCGTGATTGTGGTACAGGCAGGAGATAAAGGAGGACACCCTGTGATCTTAGGGACTAATGTTCTTAAAAATTGTTACTCCGAAGTGCTTGAAGCATTGAATCAAACCATATCTTCAGCCTCACCTGCTTCCAGAAGAGTTATTCAAAAGACTATTAGTGTGCTGTGTGCTCAACAAAGGTTCGCCAACAAAAGAGGAGAAATTTGCACTGCCCGGATCCGGGATAACCGGCCGGTAATTTTGCCTCCAAATTCCCAGATCATCCTGTGGTGCCGTGCTGTATTAGGGATCCAGGGCCAGGATTATCAAGCCCTAGTGGAACCTATTCCCATTAAAGATCATCCCTTCGTACGGACAACCAAGAGCCTGGTGACCGTGTCTCAAGTGCCTGTCCGTTTAATCAACTTTGGTGATCATCCCGTTACTCTCTTTAAACACTGCCCTGTTGCTCAGCTTTTCCAGGTGTCTTTCCAGGATGTGATCCGTCTGCCTGCCGCGGAGGCGTTCCAGACCACACAGAGCAGCAGCACCCCAACGGCATCCTGGTGGGAAGAACTACATGTGGGGGACGAATCCACCCCAAAGGAGCAAATAGAGGGAGTCCTGAAGCTGGTGAAGGAGCACCACCAGGCTTTCAGCAAACACTCCACGGAATATGGAGAGGTCAGTGTAATCAAACACACCATACCCACTGGCTCTCATCCTCCTATTAAGGAGAGGCACAGACCCATACCACCTACTACCTATCAGTCTGTGAAAGAGATGATACAAGAGATGAAAGACTCTAATATAATCCGGGACAGTCATAGTCCCTGGGCTGCGTCCCTAGTACTTGTTCGAAAAAAAGATGGCAGCATAAGGTTCTGCGTGGATTACAGGAAGATTAATCAAATCACCCACAAAGATGCGTACCCCTTGCCAAGCATTGAGGAATCCTTGACTGCCCTAGGGTCATCAGCCTATTTCTCCACTTTGGACTTAACCAGTGGGTACTGGCAGGTACCCATGGCCCCAGAAGATGGAGAAAAGACTGCTTTCACTACACCTATGGGCCTGTTTGAATTTAATTATATGCCGTTTGGACTGTGTAACGCTCCAGGAACGTTCCAGAGGCTGATGGAACGTTGTTTAGGCCATAGGAATTTTGAGACGGTACTATTATACCTGGATGACGTCATTATATACTCCAAGACGTATGAGGACCATCTAAAGCACCTGGGTGAGGTGTTTCAAGTTCTTACCAAATATGGCCTCAAAATCAAGCCATTCAAGTGCCACCTGCTGAAACCAGCCGTCAAATATCTCGGGCACGTCGTCAGTCCCGAAGGAGTACAGCCTGATCCTGATAAACTTGCTGCTGTCCGTAACTGGCCTACTCCTACGACCGTGAAGGAGGTGAGAAGCTTTCTCAGTTTTGCAGGGTATTATAGGCGTTTCATCCCGCATTTCGCACAAATTGCGGATCCCATCCAGGAACTCTTGAGGGGGCATCCAAAGAAGAGCCAAAAGACTCCTATTCCTGTCGAATGGAATGAAGAGCGGGAAATTGCCTTCCAACTCCTAAAAAAGAAGTTGACTGAACCCCCTGTTCTGGGTTACCCAGATTATCAGAAGCCATTCCACCTCTACACAGATGCCAATAAATGAGGCCTGGGGGCCGTGTTGGCTCAAGTGCAAGATAACAAAGAAAGGGCGATTGCCTTTGCCAGCAGATCCCTGAAGGGAGCTGAGAAGAACGACCAGAATTACAGTTCTTTCAAGCTGGAGTTTCTTGCCTTAGTGTGGGCTGTGACTGAAAAGTTTAAGGACTATCTCGCTGCCACACCATTTGTTGCCTTCACGGATAATAATCCCCTGGCGCATCTGAATACAGCCAAATTAGGGGCACTGGAGCAAAGATGGGCCTCCCGCCTTGCCAACTATGACTTTACTGTGAAATACCGGGCAGGCCGCTCCAATGATAACGCTGATGCTCTGTCACGACTCCCCACTACAGAAGCCCCAGATGAACCAAAAGATGCCTGGAAAGAGGTGGAGATGCCAGCGTTCTACAATAAATTTACCCAGCAGGATAATATCCGTACTGAAGGTTCCCCTGCTGCTGATCCTTCCTCATCAGATGGTCCTGAGTCCAGAGGCGATCAAGAAAGATGGATTAAGCTCCAGTCCGAAAGTAGAGTCCTCGGTGAACTGCTTGACTTCCTTACCAGTGGGAGAATCCCTGAGAGGATCCGCAGGAAGAGTGCAGACCCAGAACTAGTGAGACTGTGGAGACATCGCCACCAACTATTCCTTCAAAGAGGCCTGTTGCTCAGAAGGAGTCTGGATCCAGTGTCCTGTGATAGAGTTTATAAAATTCTCCTGCCACGTCGAGATGCCAGCCTGGTACTGGACATGTACCACAACCAGTTCGGACACTTCGGTGTGCAAAAGACTGAGGCCACCATACGGAGGAGATTCTATTGGATTGGGATGAGAGAGGATATCGAAAAATGGTGCCGAGAATGCACTGCCTGTGCTGTGGGGCGAACTGAACGCCATGACCAGAGGGCGCCTCTCCATCCTATCGTAAGTAAGACTCCGTTAGAGCTTGTTGCCATTGATCATGTAAAGTTGGAGCCGAGTCGCTCAGGGTACACGTATGCCATGACTATAATTGATCACTTCACCAAGTTTGTCGTAGCAGTGCCTGTGAAAGACCTGACAGCCAAGACTACAGCGGAGGCGTTCTGGAAGCATTTCCTGCTGCCCTACGACTGCCCAGAAAGGATCCTCACCGACCAAGGGTCTGCGTTTGAGTCACAGCTGTTCCATGAGATGTGCCTGCTATACAACTGTCAGAAGGTCCGGACCACCGCTTATCCGCAAGGTAACGGACTCTGTGAGAAAATGAATAAGACTCTCATTGAAATGCTGAGAGCAGTACCCCCTGAGACGAGGGGTGATTGGCCTACTCTGTTGCCGCAGCTTATGTACGCTTACAATAACACCATCCATTGTTCCACTGGTTACACCCCGTTCTATTTGATGTTTGGCCGACAAGGGAGATTGCCTGCGGATCACTCCCTAGGGGTACAAGTGCCGGATGTGAGCAACCCACTGCCCAGGACTGATTGGGTAGTGGAGCACCAAAGGCGTCTCCTCGATGCTAAGGAGATCGTCCAGGGACGAATGAAGATTGTTTGGGAGAGGCAGCAAAAGGACTATGATCAGGCTGCCCATGTGGAACCTCTGGCCCTCGGAGACAAGGTGTGGTTAAAAAACAACCACCGGACCAGCAAGTTGGACAGTAAGTGGGAAAGGATTCCCTATATCATTACTGCCATCCCCAATGCTGCAGCCCACATCTATCAAGTCTCCAGAGACGGAAAAGGTTCCCAAGTCGTCCACAGGAACCGCCTCAAGCCTTGTATGGAAGGAGAACCAGCGGCAGAGGATATGGAGCCTGAGCCTTCTGAAGTAGGGTTGCCGGCTCCACCTATGGACCCTATGCGGGCTGTGGAGAACTTAATCCATGATAAAGAGCCGCTCCACTGGGCCCTCACGCCTTGGTTGAATTTATTGGTTCCTGCTCCTGTTCCTGTTAGCCCTCAGCCTCAGGACACCTTATCCCAGAGAGCTCCTGAAGAAGCTCCAGAGGCGGTGGGCTCCTCTGACATTCCCGAAGCCAGGCAGTAAGAATCCCTGCCAGTAAGGAGGTCCACCCGTTCTACCAGGGGGCATCCACCTGTGAGGTTTGGGGACTACATTATGGGCCCATGTAGCCCCTCACAGGAAACCCCTGTTTAACCTTTGCAAGCCTGGGTACGGACTCATGTGATCCTTTGAGCCTCCAAGGACTTATGTTTATTTACCTTTATATGAACTATCCTGGTTTATTGATACGCTGTGCCAGGTCAGCGCCCCTGTTCCCTTATGTTATCCTGAGAGAAGAGAACAACGCCCCTTGTCACCACTCCTTTCAGTGATCCTAATTGTCAACTGTTATATTGTTAATGTGGTGATTGCTGTATATGCATGTTCTCATCTGTCTTTCAGGTTGCCGCTTCCAGATGGGCGGACCCTCCATGTTGCGCCGAGGACGGGCATGTAGTGTCCCACTAGGTAAAGGTGGGCACTACACAAAAGGGGTTAATGTGTATGCATTTTTTATGTGTTTTTACATGCAATGTTTTTCCTGTATTGTGCATGTCAGGCCTGTCAGGGTGCAGTTTAGCATCCCAGACGCTAGAGGGAGCTAGAGAGCCCTGGACATATATAGGAAGGCCCAGACAGGGGAGTGAGTAGTGTATTCCAGGGGACTAGAGGAGTTACCTCGTCAGCCTGAAGCTCCTGAGGCTAAGGATTAGCTCAGTTGAGTCACCCCAGTAGAAGGACAGAACCTCCTGGGAGAAACCCACAGTCCTTCACCATTCAAGTAAGGATATTTCCAACAAAGATAAGTAACACTGATAGGCAGAGGCATTAGAAAGCAAAGCAAGGATTTAATACGAGAAGAAGATATATATTTTACCAAGGATTTAAGCCACCATTTAGGCATCCGGGCCTTGGGATTGAAACCAGACAGGGGTTCTAGGAAGAACAGTGTACGCTATTTCTGAGGAAAGGTACAACCTGATTCTGAGTGCATTGTGGATTTACCCTCTGAGTATCTTGCATAATCAATGCCTACCATCTTGTGAAATAAGCCTGCTTGTGAAGCTTGTGCTCTAAAGGACTGTATTACCATCTGTATGTATAAAGTTGGACTGTTAAGTAAAGCAACGTTTGGTTCACTATACCATCTGTGTACCTCACTTATTCCAACTATCAACCGGTGTGCCACCGTCACAGGCACTGGCGTCACGAACCTTAAAGGGACCTTGCCCCAGGCACTCAAAATACCCGTAACATCCAGGGCACCTCATCCACCATCAGGCCTGGTCCCTACATACAGAGTGTGCCCCAGAGGAACCGTGTCTACCTCTCCTTCACTGCCACATGCCTGCCCAGGGTTCTCCAATACAGTGAGCAACCCTCGATTGCCCATAACCGTGACCTCACTTCGCTATACCCTGCAGGTCTGGCGTGTTGCACACCTACCCGTGAACAATGAATTCAGAAATAGGAAAGATATTTGTATAAATTGAACATTTTTCTTTTGCCACAAAACTATATATCAGTCTGCTCAGGTTCTCCAGTCCTATAACATGCTGCCTTCATGCCTGCCTATTGCTCAGGCAAGGAGAGGAACAAACAGCCCAGCACATATAGGACGGCTGATGAGTTCATTAGAAAACACCTGAATACAGAGTCAAAGGGGGAATTAACCCCTGATGTGCTGCAGGGAGAGGTTCAATGAATATACACTAATACACAAACAGAAAGAGACCCATCAGTCAGGCTGCAGCACAGGATACAGGAGCCTGACGGCCAGCACCTCAAATGCCTTCTCAGTGGACTAGATTGTAGAGAAGGGAACGGGAACATAGGGAAATCTACGTTCGTTATTTTGTGCATGCTATAGAACCAAGATTATCGATCGGAAGGCTCAGTGTCATTGAAATGTGAATGGTGGTAGGTAGAGTTGAGCGGACACCTGGATGTTCGGGTTCGAGAAGTTCGGCCGGACTTCCCGGAAATGTTCGGGATCCGAACCCGATCCGAACTTCGTCCCGAACCCCATTGAAGTCAATGGGGACCCGAACTTTTCGGCACTAAAAAGGCTGTAAAACAGCCCAGGAAAGAGCTAGAAGGCTGCAAAAGGCAGCAACATGTAGGTAAATCCCCTGCAAACAAATGTGGATAGGGAAATGAATAAAAATAAAAATAAAATAAATAAAAATTAACCAATATCAATTGGAGAGAGGTCCCATAGCAGAGAATCTGGTTTCACGTCACCCACCACTGTAACAGTCCATTGTCATATATTTAGGCTCAGGCACCCAGCCAGAGGAGAGAGGTCCCGTAACAGAGAATCTGGCTTCATGTCAGCAGAGAATCAGTCTGCATGTCATAGCAGAGAATCAGGCTTCACGTCACCCAACATTGGAACAGTCCATTGGCATATATTTAGGCCCAGGCACCCAGGCAGAGGAGAGAGGTCCCGTAACAGAGAATCTGGCTTCATGTCAGCAGAGAATCAGTCTGCATGTCATAGAAGAGAATCAGGCTTCACGTCAGCCACCACTGCAACAGTCCATTGGCATATATTTAGGCCCAGGTACCCAGCCAGAGGAGAGAGGTCCCGTAACAGAGAATCTGGCTTCATGTCAGCAGAGAATCAGTTTGCATGTCATAGAAGAGAATCAGGCTTCACGTCAGCCACCACTGTAACAGTCCATTGTCAGATATTTAGGCCCAGGCACCAAGGCAGAGGAGAGAGGTCCCGTAACAGAGAATCTGGCTTCATGTCAGCAGAGAATCAGTCTGCATGTCATAGAAGAGAATCAGGCTTCACGTCACCCACCACTGTAACAGTCCATTGTCATATATTTAGGCCCAGGCACCCAGGCAGAGGAGAGAGGTCCCGTAACAGAGAATCTGGCTTCATGTCAGCAGAGAATCAGTCTGCATGTCATAGCAGAGAATCAGGCTTCACGTCACCCACCACTGCAACAGTCCATTGGCATATATTTAGGCCCAGGTACCCAGCCAGAAGAGAGAGGTCCCGTAACAGAGAATCAGTCTGCATGTCATAGAAGAGAATCAGGCTTCACGTCAGCCACCACTGCAACAGTCCATTGTCATATATTTAGGCCCAGGCACCCAGGCAGAGGAGAGAGGTCCCGTAACAGAGAATCTGGCTTCATGTCAGCAGAGAATCAGTCTGCATGTCATAGAAGAGAATCAGGCTTCACGTCAGCCACCACTGGAACAGGCCACTGTCAGATATTTTTAGTCCCCGGCACCCAGACAGAGGAGAGGTTCATTTAACTTTGGGTTGTCCCGCAATATAATGGTAAAATGAAAATAAAAATTGGATTGAATGAGGAAGTGCCCTGGAGTACAATAATATATGGTTAAGGGGAGGTAGTTAATGTCTAATCTGCACAAGGGATGGACAGGTCCTGTGGGATCCATGCCTGGTTAATTTTTATGAACGTCAGCTTGTCCACATTGGCTGTAGACAGGCGGCTGCGTTTGTCTGTAATGACGCCTCCTGCCGTGCTGAATACACGTTCAGACAAAACGCTGGCCGCCGGGCAGGCCAGCACCTCCAAGGCATAAAAGGCTAGCTCTGGCCACGTGGACAATTTAGAGACCCTGAAGTTGAATGGGGCCGAACCATCAGTCAGTACGTGGAGGGGTGTGCACACGTACTGTTCCACCATGTTAGTGAAATGTTGCCTCCTGCTAACACGTTGCGTATCAGGTGGTGGTGCAGTTAGCTGTGGCGTGTTGACAAAACTTTTCCACATCTCTGCCATCCTAACCCTGCCCTCAGAGGAGCTGGCCGTGACACAGCTGCCTTGGCGACCTCTTGCTCCTCCTCTGCCTTGGCCTTGGGCTTCCACTTGTTCCCCTGTGACATTTGGGAATGCTCTCAGTAGAGCGTCTACCAACGTGCACTTGTACTCGCGCATCTTCCTATCACGCTCCAGTGCAGGAAGTAAGGTGGGCACATTGTCTTTGTACCGTGGATCCAGCAGGGTGGCAACCCAGTAGTCCGCACACGTTAAAATGTGGGCAACTCTGCTGTCATTGCGCAGGCACTGCAGCATGTAGTCGCTCATGTGTGCCAGGCTGCCCAGAGGTAAGGACAAGCTGTCGTCATCGTCATCGTCCTGCCTTTCCCCCCAGCCACGCACCAGTGATGGGCCCGAGCTGCGTTGGGTGCCACCCCGCTGTGACCATGCTTCATCCTCATCCTCCTCCACCTCCTCCTCATCCTCGTCCTCCAGTAGTGGGCCCTGGCTGGCCACATTTGTACCTGGCCTCTGCTGTTGCAAAAAACCTCCCTCTGAGTCACTTCGAAGAGACTGGCCTGAAAGTGCTAAAAATGACCCCTCTTCCTCCTCCTGGGCCACCTCCTCTTCCATCATCGCCCTAAGTGTTTTCTCAAGGAGACATAGAAGTGGTATTGTAACGCTGATAACGGCATCATCGCCACTGGCCATGTTGGTGGAGTACTCGAAACAGCGCAACAGGGCACACAGGTCTCGCATGGAGGCCCAGTCATTGGTGGTGAAGTGGTGCTGTTCCGTAGTGCGACTGACCCGTGCGTGCTGCAGCTGAAACTCCACTATGGCCTGCTGCTGCTCGCACAGTTTGTCCAGCATGTGCAGTGTGGAGTTCTACCTGGTGGGCACGTCGCATATGAGGCGGTGAGCGGGAAGGCCGAAGTTACGCTGTAGCGCAGACAGGCGAGCAGCGGCAGGATGTGAACGCCGGAAGCGCGAACAGACGGCCCGCACTTTATGCAGCAGCTCTGACATGTCGGGGTAGTTGTGAATGAACTTCTGCACCACCAAATTCAGCACATGCGCCAAGCAAGGGATGTGCGTCAAACTGGCTAGTCCCAGAGCTGCAACGAGATTTTGCCCATTATCGTACACCACCAGGCCGGGCTTGAGGCTCACCGGCAGCAATTACTCGTTGGTCTGTTGTTCTATACCCCGCCACAACTCCTGTGCGGTGTGGGGCCTGTCCCCCAAACATATGAGTTTCAGAATGGCCTGCTGACGTTTACCCCGGGCTGTGCTGAAGTTGGTGGTGAAGGTGTGTGGCTGACTGGATGAGCAGGTGGAAGAAGAGGAGGAGGAAGCTGAGTAGGAGGAGGTGGCAACAGGAGGCAAAGAATGTTGCCCTGCGATCCTTGGCGGCGGAAGGACGTGCGCCAAACAGCTCTCCGCCTGGGGCCCAGCTGCCACTACATTTACCCAGTGTGCAGTTAGGGAGATATAGCGTCCCTGGCCGTGCTTACTGGTCCACGTATCTGTGGTTAGGTGGACCTTGCCACAGATGGCGTTGCACAGTGCACACTTGATTTTATCGGATACTTGGTTGTGCAGGGAAGGCATGGCTCTCTTGGAGAAGTAGTGCCGGCTAGGAACAACATACTGTGGGACAGCAAGCGACATGAGCTGTTTGAAGCTGTCTGTGTCCACCAGCCTAAATGACAGCATTTCATAGGCCAGTAGTTTAGAAATGCTGGCATTCAGGGCCAGGGATCAAGGGTGGCTAGGTGGGAATTTACACTTTCTCTCAAATGTTTGCGAGATGGAGAGCTGAACGCTGCCGTGTGACATGGTTGAAATGCTTGATGACGGAGGTGGTGGTGTTGGTGGTACATCCCCTGTTTGCTGGGCGGCAGGTGCCAACGTTCCTCCAGAGGCGGAGGAAGAGGCCGAGGTGGCAGCAGCAGAAGAGGCCGAGGCGGCAGCAGCAGAAGAGGCTGAGGCGGCAGCAGCAGAAGAGGTAGCAGGGGGAGCCTGAGTGACTTCCTTGGTTTTAAGGTGTTTACTCCACTGCAGTTCATGCTTTGCATGCAGGTGCCTGGTCATGCAGGTTGTGCTAAGGTTCAGAACGTTAATGCCTCGCTTCAGGCTCTGATGGCACAGCGTGCAAACCACTCGGGTCTTGTCGTCAGCACATTGTTTGAAGAAGTGCCATGCCAGGGAACTCCTTGAAGCTGCCTTTGGGGTGCTCGGTCCCAGATGGCGGCTGTCAGTAGCAGGCGGAGTCTCTTGGCGGCGGGTGTTCTGCTTTTGCCCACTGCTCCCTCTTTTGCTACGCTGTTGGCTCGGTCTCACCACTGCCTCTTCCTCCGAACTGTGAAAGTCAGTGGCACGACCTTCATTCCATGTGGGGTCTAGGACCTCATCGTCCCCTGCATCGTCTTCCACCCAGTCTTGATCCCTGACCTCAGCAGTTGGCACCTGTGTTTCGTCATCATCAGAGACATGCTGAGGTGGTATTCCCATGTCCTCATCATCAGGAAACATAAGTGGTTGTGCGTCAGTGCATTCTATGTCTTCCACCGCTGGGGAAGGGCTGGGTGGATGCCCTTGGGAAACCCTGCCAGCGGAGTCTTCAAACAGCATAAGAGACTGCTGCATAACTTGAGGCTCAGACAGTTTCCCTGGTATGCATGGGGGTGATGTGACAGACTGATGGGCTTGGTTTTCAGGCGCCATCTGTGCGCTTTCTGCAGAAGACTGGGTGGGAGATCGTGCTGGATCCACTGTCGGCCACCCAATTGACTAATGCCTGTACCTGCTCAGGCCTTACCATCCTTAGAACGGCATTGGGCCCCACCAAATATCGCAGTAAATTATGGTGGCTACTGGGACCTGAGGTAGTTGGTACACTAGGACGTGTGGCTGTGGCAGAACAGCCACGTCCTCTCCCAGCACCAGAGGGTCCACTAACACCACCACGACCATGTCCGCGTCCTTTACTAGATGTTTTCCTCATTGTTATCGTTCACCACAACAACAAAAATATTATTTGACCCAATGTATTGAATTCAAATTCAGGCCTTTTTTTAAAGACAACTAACACTATCTGGCTATCTATTTAGATACCGTATTACACTAATACAGGCACAGCAGTAACCACAGATTTAGCTGACTATAAATTTGAGGCCTATTATTTAGGCGCTGGGTGACAGGTATACGTTTACAGACAGAATTAGATTGGGATATGCACAGTAGAGTGTGTGTGAAGTTATTGAGAATGACCCTATCTGCACCTTGAATCTAATATACCCTTTTAGGGATAAATTTAAAGTAGGCCTGATACAGCAGAAACCACTAAATTAGGAAATTGCTAAATTGTGAATTGTATTTCAACCCAGAACAAAAACTGTGCTTTGACGGACACTAAATAACTTGACCAGCCACAGCAGTAACAACAGATTTAGCTGGATATAAATTTGAGGCCTAGTATTTAGGCGCTGGGTGACAGGTATAGGTTTACTGACAGAATTAGACTTGGAAATGCACAGTAGCGTGTGTGTGAAGTTATTCAGAATGACCCTATGTGCACCTTGAATCTAATATACCCTTTTAGGGATAGATTTAAAATAGCTCTGATACAGCAGAAACCACTAAATTAGGAAATTGCTAAATTGGGAATTGTATTTCAACCCAAAACAAAAAATGTGCTTTGACGGACACTAAATAACTTGACCAGCCACAGCAGTAACGACAGATTTAGCTGGATATAAATTTGAGGCCTAGTATTTAGGCGCTGGGTGACAGGTATAGGTTTACTGACAGAATTAGACTTGGAAATGCACAGTAGCGTGTGTGTGAAGTTATTCAGAATGACCCTATGTGCACCTTGAATCTCATATACCCTTTTAGGGATAGATTTAAAATAGCTCTGATACAAGCAGAAACCACTAAATTAGGAAATTGCTAAATTGGGAATTGTATTTCAACCCAGAACAAAAAATGTGCTTTGAATGACACTAAATAACTTGACCAGCCACAGCAGTAACGACAGATTTAGCTGGATATAAATCTGAGGCCTAGTATTTAGGCGCTGGGTGACAGGTATAGGTTTACTGACAGAATTAGACTTGGAAATGCACAGTAGCGTGTGTGTGAAGTTATTCAGAATGACCCTATGTGCACCTTGAATCTTATATACCCTTTTAGTGACAGATTTAAAATAGCTCTGATACAGCAGAAACCACTAAATTAGGAAATTGCTAAATTGGGAATTGTATTTCAACCCAGAACAAAAAATGTGCTTTGACGGACACTAAATAACTTGACCAGCCACAGCAGTAACGACAGATTTAGCTGGATATAAATTTGAGGCCTAGTATTTAGGCGCTGGGTGACAGGTATAGGTTTACTGACAGAATTAGACTTGGAAATGCACAGTAGCGTGTGTGTGAAGTTATTCAGAATGACCCTATGTGCACCTTGAATCTAATATACCCTTTTAGGGATAGATTTAAAATAGCTCTGATACAGCAGAAACCACTAAATTAGGAAATTGCTAAATTGGGAATTGTATTTCAACCCAGAACAAAAACTGTGCTTTGACGGACACTAAATAACTTGACCAGCCACAGCAGTAACGACAGATTTAGCTGGATATAAATTTGAGGCCTAGTATTTAGGCGCTGGGTGACAGGTATAGGTTTACTGACAGAATTAGACTTGGAAATGCACAGTAGCGTGTGTGTGAAGTTATTCAGAATGACCCTATGTGCACCTTGAATCTCATATACCCTTTTAGTGACAGATTTAAAATAGCTCTGATACAGCAGAAACCACTAAATTAGGAAATTGCTAAATTGGGAATTGTATTTCAACCCAGAACAAAAAATGTGCTTTGACGGACACTAAATAACTTGACCAGCCACAGCAGTAACGACAGATTTAGCTGGATATAAATTTGAGGCCTAGTATTTAGGCGCTGGGTGACAGGTATAGGTTTACTGACAGAATTAGACTTGGAAATGCACAGTAGCGTGTGTGTGAAGTTATTCAGAATGACCCTATGTGCACCTTGAATCTAATATACCCTTTTAGGGATAGATTTAAAATAGCTCTGATACAGCAGAAACCACTAAATTAGGAAATTGCTAAATTGGGAATTGTATTTCAACCCAGAACAAAAACTGTGCTTTGACGGACACTAAATAACTTGACCAGCCACAGCAGTAACGACAGATTTAGCTGGATATAAATTTGAGGCCTAGTATTTAGGCGCTGGGTGACAGGTATAGGTTTACTGACAGAATTAGACTTGGAAATGCACAGTAGCGTGTGTGTGAAGTTATTCAGAATGACCCTATGTGCACCTTGAATCTTATATACCCTTTTAGGGATAGATTTAAAATAGCTCTGACACAGCAGAAACCACTAAATTAGGAAATTGCTAAATTGGGAATTGTATTTCAACCCAGAACAAAAAATGTGCTTTGACGGACACTAAATAACTTGACCAGCCACAGCAGTAACAACAGATTTAGCTGGATATAAATTTGAGGCCTATTATTTAGGCACTGGGTGACAGGTATACGTTTACTGACAGAATTAGACTGGGATATGGCCCAAAAATAACCACACTATTGATGGTTAAATGCACTTGGTGTGACAGCTTGACCAACCACACTATTGAGGGTTAAATGCACTTGGTGACAGGCTCAGCTTGCCCCTGATGTAGTATATGGCCAAAAAATAACCAGACTATTGATGGTTAAATGCACTTGGTGTGACAGCTTGACCCTGATGTAGGATGTAGCCAAAAAACAACCACACCATTAAGGGTTAAATGCACTTGGTGACAGTTTGCCCCTGATGTAGTATATGGCCAAAAAATAACCAGACTATTGATGGTTAAATGCACTTGGTGTGACAGCTTGACCCTGATGTAGGATTTAGCCAAAAAACAACCACACCATTGAGGGTTAAATGCACTTGGTGACAGGCTCAGCTTGCCCCTGATGTAGTATATGGCCAAAAAATAACCACACTATTGCTGGTTAAATGCACTTGGTGTGACAGCTTGACCCTGATGTAGGATTTAGCCAAAAAACAACCACACCATTGAGGGTTAAATGCACTTGGTGGCAGCTTGTGCTGGCGCACCACAAGACACAAAATGGCCGCCGATCACCCCAGAAAAAAGTGACTGAAAAACGATCTGGGCAGCCTAAAAACAGTGAGCAATTCAATAGCAGCAGTTCAATCATCCACAGCTGCAGATCGATCTCTGAATGAAGTCTTTTGGAGGAGTTAATCACTGCCTAATCTCGCCCTAACGTCGCAGCTGCAACCTCTCCCTATGCTGATCAGAGCAGAGTGACGGGCGGCGCTATGTGACTCCAGCTTAAATAGAGGCTGAGTCACATGGTGCTCTGGCCAATCACAGCCATGCCAATAGTAGGCATGGCTGTGACGGCCTCTTGGGGCAAGTAGTGTGACGCTTGTTGATTGGCTGCTTTGCAGCCTTTCAAAAAACGCCAAGAAAGCGACGAACACCGAACCCGGACTTTTACGAAAATGTCCGGGTTCGGGTCCATGTCACGGACACCCCAAAATTCGGTACGAACCCGAACTATACAGTTCGGGTTCGCTCATCCCTAGTGGTAGGTCTTTAAATGGTCCCATAATTTAGGGTAATTAAATAATGTGTACAGTTTTGTTTGTGCTCTCTGAATACTAACTTACAAGAAGGGCTTGGAAAATGCTCTCTTCCATATGAGGCCTTGGATATGAGGGTTAGCCCTCCTGGACCTTATGGCATTTCTATCATGCCCAGGGCTATGACCAGGGCTGTGGAGTCGGTAGATAAATGCTCCGACTCCTCAGTTTTTTGTACTGCCGACTCCGACTCCTCTGTATTTAATATGCGAATGTATTTTATACATTCCTTGAAGGAAAGAAAGGCAACATACATAAACATCAGGAACTTTACAAGTTAAAAAATACAAACAACATTCTGAGTTTACACGTTTTATAGCCTTAGCTGAATGACAGCAGTTTTTCCAATGGTTTACAGCTTCAGTCTTGAACTATTGACCCTCCATTCCCTTCACTTATACAAGTGTCTCTAGTCCTGCAAAACACATATTTACTTAATCCCTTATCAGTGAGAGGCTAGGTAAACCATGGGCATTGTGTTCCCTGTAACATCAGAACACAACACAATGGAAAGTATATGTATTGCCACTCCTAATTGTGCATTGCGTGCCATATAGTGAAGCAAATGAAAAGCATGCTTCTTCACATCACTGAACGCGTTTGTTTTGCGGTTACGTGAGGCACTGCATGCATTGGCCTTTATTCTTACAGTAGAGAAGTCATTAATTATAACTGTTTATGAATTCGGACATTTAAACTTGCTTTTTTTTTTTTTATTCCAATTTAAATTTAGTAGGAGTCGGAGTCGGAGTCGGTTCATTTTTTGCCGACTCCGACTCCAGGTACCCAAAATTTACTCCGACTCCGACTCCACAGCCCTGGCTATGACAATGTCCAAATCTATTTTTATGAAAATAATAAAAGAAAAGAACAGTACAAATGGTTGCTTTTATCACTCTTTACTAATATTGACTAACATAACAAATATGCTTCATTTTTAATGCCAGAGTGATGCTCTGACTTGCAAGGATTTAAAACTCAGACACAGCTGCTGAAACTCTGTTGATAGTCAGAAGACCATTAACTAATTAAACACTACAGCAAACTATAAGAGCACCATAATATGGAAAACAGCCACTGTATACACTAACACTCTATGTAGTTTTAGCTAAGAGAGGGGCCACTAGCAATGCAGCACATGTTACCCAGAAAAACCTTAGGTTTTTATACCTTACTGATGACGGCTTACAAGGCTGAAACAGGGATTTGTAAGCAATAATAAATGTCTTAATTATATTCATATACAGATTCACAAGGGCATAAAAGAAAAGTGTTGAAGTACTAAAATCAATGGACATATTGGTTATTGTACCCTACTGTAAACCTGGCCATACACTTAGTTGGGCGAAAGCTATTTCTCCCCATTTCATCATTTAATTACTGGTAAATAGTCAGAGGGGAATAAGCCATATCAACTGTTACTATGGCGGCTTTGGCCGCCGCTGTCCCACATTCTCAGGCAGGCACTGTCACCACGCACCTCTATGGTCTTGTCAGGTGGCCTAGACTAACTGTCACTCCTCTGCGTCACCTGTTTCGGGCCCGGCCGCCGATATCTAGTTCTGCTGTTGCTGTCTACAGCCAGCACTTCTCAGCTAGAAGCTCCTTGTCTGCCCACAGGATGCGCACGCTCCCCAGGTCTTAAAGGCAATCCACTGAGCCAAAAGCCCCATCACAACCTATCACAGATTCTGTATTAATTCCACCATTTGTAAGGGTTGCTACAGATGCCCCACGCCTGCAACTGACCTGGAGAAGATCCTAGAAGGGCCAGTGCAAATATCTGCAGCTGAGGGACAACCAGTGTCTATGTAAGTGTCTGTGCAAGCGAGCCCCTGAGGAGCAGGTGCAGAGGACGGGAGTGGTAGTGGCCACCACTCCCTGGGGTTCAATGCAGTGAAAAAAGAGATGATGAACCAGGCAGAGATAGTTGAACAGAAAATTTCTTCCTTTACTGAAAGCGAAAGCTGATTCATTAGCAGTTCAATTTCTCTCCTCCCAGATGATTGGAATGGTGGCTGGCAATGCGGCAAAGATGACATTCAGAAACTTGCTAGCTGCCTCTGTATCGCTTTCTCTGGGTTCCATTCCCTACGGCTTTACTCTAGCACATGTGACTGTCAGTGCCCACAATAAGGTGCAAGCTCCTAGCTATGCCTGTCCTAAATTTTTATGATGGTGTCTCAACATGTTTCCCACCACTTTGCAGCAGAGTCTTGATAGCATGGTTGCTTGATCACTCTGTTGACTCTAATACGCTGTAGCTTGCAATTCCTCTGTGGCCTATGGCCCTGCAGTTTCTCTGGGGCAATTATGTCCTCCTTGTTGAGCTGCCTCTGTGGTAAACCTGCGGCAATTACACTCTTCCAGGCCACTTCTGTGGTCCACATGGCCTGGAGGAGTGGGAGGTGGTTCACATTCCTCCTCACTGTCCTCTCTAAACTGACTCTCCGTAGATCAGCCCCACCTTTGACATGAAGTCAGACCAACCCCCTCCTACCCAGAGGGGAGGAAAGGAATGGTAAGTTCCATTCCTGTTACCAAACATTGCCAACCATAGTCCATCTGCTGGTGTACAAAGTGTACTGCATGTCATTATATTCGCATTGCATATAAAACAGTAAACAGTTACAGATGCAATAGTAGTATTCTCAGGTCTGGGATACTACAGCTGGAGATTCTGTGCCATCATAGCAGCAGTCTGCTGCTCTAGCATGCCCACACAAGGAGTGTGCTTCTAGTGAGAGACTCTCCAAAGTTGAGCCATGTTTCCACTAGTTTTGAGTTGGTTATTTACTATACCATCCATACTGTTTTAAGTTGCATCTTGCCTGTGGACACTCCCAAAAATAACTTTTAAGTGTCTTACTAGAATCAGCAATGTCCTATGCCACCCATGTTTAATTTTGTACTGGGAATATAATGTGTTTTGACAGAGGTAGCTACAGAGGTAGCTGCACTAAAAAAATGTATTTAATTTTTTTCACATTATTTTTATTATTGATAATAATATTTTGTAATGGATACAGCTTAAGTGTGGACGCAGCCACTAAGAATGCGAGACACAAATATATATCAAGCGTAAAAGTGGGCGCAACCACTTGGAAAAGTAATCAAGAGGAGTGTTAAATATCGTGTCCTACGGCACCCGCCCGAGTGCTGCCAACATACAACAATATCAAATAAGACAGTATAATAGAACTGTTCTAAGAGCAGATTTAGATGCCAAATAAGAACATTAAAGCAATATATAACAATTAAAAATAAAATAAAGGTATCGATGGTCATCCTTGCCTTTAATAGGTAGTCTTTACTAGTCTAGGAATCTTTACTAGTTTAGGAAAGGTGGATTAAGTCATGGAGGAATGGGGAATTTTGAGAGCCAAGTTGACCAATAGGACTGGAAATGGTACAGCCTATTGGTCCGCTGAGCCCATAGGCGTTCATAAATAGCATGGGTGGAGACTCTATCTTTGAGTTCACTCATAGAGGGGATGGTGGGAGATTTCCAATGTTTTGCGACTAGGAGTTTGGCCGTGAGTAAGATAGGACAAGTCAGTAGTCTAAGGTGACGTGGAATCCCATCAAAATCTAGTGAAAGGAGCGTCAAAACCGGGGTCAGAGAAATTTTGGAGCTTTTTACTTCTCTCACTAGACCCTCGACGTTAGCCCAGAAGGTTCGCATCAGTGCGCACTCCCAAAATATATGTATGAGGTTGCCAGGTGACTTCTGACAGCGCCAGCATGAATTCTTCACATTAGAATAGAATCTACTGAGTTTAGCAGGAGTAAAGTACCACCGTGTAAGTAATTTATGATAGCATTCTAAGAGGTTAGAGCACTTTGTAGCTTGAAAAGTAATTCTTATCGCCGCTTGCCATTTTGCAATAGAATACGAGAGCCGCAAATCTTTTTCCCAATTTAGAAAATGCGCTCTTTTGTCAAGAGCAGATCACCTGTGACAGTTTTATTGTGCTGGTGGGAGTCTGCAAGTCACCTCGCATGTATAAAATATGGTTAAGAAGGGCAGCTGGAAGTACAAACCGGATTCCCAAAAAGTTGGGACACTATACAAATCGTGAATAAAAACTGAATGCAATGATGTGGAGGTGCCAACTTCTAATATTTTAATCAGAATAGAACATAAATCACGGAACAAAAGTTTAAACTGAGAAAATGTACCATTTTAAGGGAAAAATATGTTGAATCAGAATTTCATGGTGTCAAAAAATCCCCAAAAAGTTGGGACAAGGCCATTTTCACCACTGTGTGGCATCTCCCCTTCTTCTTACAACACTCAACAGACGTCTGGGGACCGAGGAGACCAGTTTCTCAAGTTTAGAAATAGGAATGCTCTCTTATTCTTGTCTAATACAGGCCTCTAACTGTTCAATCGTCTTGGGCCTTCTTTGTTGCACCTTCCTCTTTATGATGTGCCAAGTTTTCTCTATAGGTGAAAGATCTGGACTGCAGACTGGCCATTTCAGTACCCGGATCCTTCTCCTACGCAGCCATAATGTTGTGATTGATGCAGAATGTGGTCTGGCATTATCTTGTTGAAAAATGCAGGGTCTTCCCTGAAAGAGATGACGTCTGGATGGGAGCATATGTTGTTCTAGAACCTGAATATATTTTTCTGCATTGATGGTGCCTTTCCAGACATGCAAGCTGCCCATGCCACACGCACTCATGCAACCCCATACCATCAGAGATGCAGGCTTCTGAACTGAGCGTTGATAACAACTTGGGTTGTCCTTGTCCTCTTTGGTCCGGATGACATGGCGTCCCAGATTTCCAAAAAGAACTTCGAATCGTGACTCGTCTGACCACAGAACAGTCTTCCATTTTGCCACACTCCATTTTAAATGATCCCTGGCCCAGTGAAAACGCCTGAGCTTGTGGATCTTGCTTAGAAATGGCTTCTTCTTTGCACTGTAGAGTATCAGCTGGCAACGGCGGATGGCACGGTGGATTGTGTTCACTGACAATGGTTTCTGGAAGTATTCCTGAGCCCATTCTGTGATTTCCTTTACAGTAGCATTCCTGTTTGTGGTGCAGTGCCGTTTAAGGGCCCGGAGATCACGGGCATCCAGTATAGTTTTACGGCCTTGACCCTTACACACAGAGATTGTTCCAGATTCTCTGAATCTTCGGATGATGTTATTGTCACGGCTGGGTGTGAGGGAAACCCCCAGGCGTGCGATGCCAGGAGATGGTAGGGTTACCACTGGCCAGGACCAAAGAGTTAGGGAGCAGGTCACCTCCTATTGCGCCCCTAACGCTGACCCTGACTCCTGTCAGTATGAGCCGACCTTGATGGTAGGAGGGCTCATACGCTGGAACCTTATAGTCCCTACAAGCCCTCAAGTCGGCCCTGAACTAAGAGAACAGAGTGAGACAACCCACTCCTCCTAGACACGGAGGAGCAGGAGTCTCCTAGGCCAAGCAGCATAAAGAGAAACGGAAACAGCTTATGGCAGTGACAGACAAATGGAACCAACACATCACTCACCTGCCACAGACAACAAACCCTGGAACCCATGTGCAGGTGCTGCAGTTCTGAACACCAACGGACACAGCACACACCAGACATAACACAGGAACCCAGGACCATAAGCTGCAATAATAAGTAAACCCCACACACACCAACAGAACACCGTGAAACATAGTTTTATGACCAGAAGGGAGGCCCCCACTGGTAGATGGTAAAATACACAGGAGGCTGCTCCAGCTAGCGGGGCTGAAGCAACCTACTGAAGCCTGCAAGAGACTCAGGCTATATAGGCCAAAAGGCCACACCCACCGGTCAACCTCACCCAGTGACATCACACACACTGGGAAGAAAGTTAACCCTTCCCGCACCACAGGAAAGGGAAAACACCAACTTAAAGGGGAAGTACACACAATACATAACACACACCAACACACTCACCTGTTACCGCCAGCAACGGCATGCGTGGCTACCATGTTCTAGGGAACAGCCAGCAGGCCGAGACCCTGCCACAACATGCACACAGCAACAGACGTTGCCGCGGACAACCGCAGGTGAAGGAAGGTGTCTCCGTGCATACAACACATGAACTCGTGCACAACAAACAAACAAAGGGAGTGCACACAAAAACACGTTGCCAAGGGCAACCGCACGCATGCCTGTTATCCGCGGCAACCGCACCTGAGGCAAACCACCAAGTGCCCCCAGCTGCGGTTGACACAACACCAAAACCGCGGGTAACTGCATGCGGCTCCCAAGGAGTCACGACCATGACCAAGGGTCGTGACAGTTATGCACAGTTGATGATGATAGATGCAAAGTCTTTGCAATTTTTTGCTGGGTAACACCTTTCTGATATTGCTCCACTATCTTTCTGCGCAACATTGTGGGAATTGGTGATCCTCTACCCATCTTGGCTTCTGAGAGACACTGCCACTCTGAGAAGCTCTTTTTATACCCAATCATGTTGCCAATTGACCTAATTAGTGTTAATTGGTCTTCCAGCTCTTCGTTATGCTCAAATTTACTTTCTCCAGCCTCTTATTGCTACTTTGTCCACAGGCAAATTTGAATCAACGTATTTTTCCTTTAAAATGATACATTTACTCGGATTAAACGTTTGATCTGTCATCTACGTTTTATTACAAATAAAATATTGACATTTGCCATCTCCACATCATTGCATTCAGTTTTTATTCACAATTTGTTTAGTGTCCCAACTTTTTGTATTTTATCTCTCCTAGGCCATTTGCTTAAAAAGTGGACTATCCTATTATAGTGGCAATGGTAAGAATCTGGTATCCCATATGATATTTGCAAGCAGGAGAACGATTTCAATATATTATTTTCAAAGAAATCGTTTACTACCCGTAACCCAGCTTTCCGCCATCCTCCCACCGAGAAATCTGTTATATAGTATTGCAAGATCTCTATGGGAATCTGTACCACCCTCTTGGGAGATGTTGAGCTAATACGTTGTAGTAATAGTTTCCATATTTGGACGGATGTTTTCAATGTCAGAGCTGATGGAAGTGGGAAGTTAGGGTCAATAGCATGTACTATGAGTAAAGTATAGAGTGGTTTCCCTTTATTGAGATCTACCTCTATCTGCTGCCAGCTAGGAGTATCATCTTGTCGACACCAGAACCTCAGCTGTTTGAAAAAAAAAAGGATTCATAATATCCCTGTAGATTTGGAACCCCCAAGCCCCCATGAGACCTATGGCTGTAAAGTATAGAGGCTGCTAGTCTATGAGGGCCTTTTTTCCAAATAAATGAAAGCATTTGAGTCTTAAATTTTGCCATGACTGTGGCGGGCAGAGGGATGGGGAGAGTGCAAAAAAGGTAAATGATCTTTGGGAGAACCATCATTTTGTAAGTTACTATTCGCCCTAGCCAAGATAGATTCAATTTGTTATATCGGTCTAGGTCGTTTTGAAGGGACTTATATAATACGTAATAGTTGCATTTGACCAACCGTGCGAGGGGAAAGCAAAGTTGTATGCCCAAATATGTGATCGAGGAATCGGCCCATTGGAAGGGGAATTCATTCTCCAGTGCCCATCGTAGTGAAGATGACACCCTATCAGCTAGTATTTGGGATTTGGATTCGTTGATCTTGTAGTATGAGACATCCCCAAATTCTTTAATAATCTGTAAAGAGGCCCTCAAAGAAGGCAGGGGGTCTGTTAGGGTCAGAATAACATTGTCCGCAAACAACCCTATCTTATGCTGCCAGTTACCAGCTGATATACCACGTATCGACTATGACATCCCTATCATTCCGCGAAGGGCTCGATCACCATTAAAAAGAGAAAAGGGGTGGGGTGCCATTTGTAATAGAAAAAAGGGAAGAGAGGGAGCCATTAGCCAATACTCTGGCTGAGGGAGCTTGGATCGCAGTTTTAATAGGGCCTCGAAAGCCAAATTTATCTAGTACCGCTGAAGCAAATCCCCAATGGATACGGTTGAACGCCTTCTCCGCATCCAAGGTTAGAAGCAGAGAAGGCGTCCCCATCCACCCAGCCTTCTGCAACAGACCCAATATCCGTCGAGAACCGTCTGGCACCTCTCTAACCTTTGTAAAGCCAACCTGGTCACTATGGATCAGCAGTGTCTGCGAGCCAACAGTTTTGAGTAAAATTTCACGTCGCAGTTGAGGAGAGAAATCGGGAGGAAATTGGCAGGGGAATCCATCGATTTACCCGGTTTTGGGATGGTGACTATCGTAGCCTGCAACATTTCAGCTGGAAATTGTTCCCCAGCCAAAACCTTGTTAAACAACTGAACTAAATGTGGCAGTAACGAGGGTAGAAATAATTGATAATATTTATTAGCGTATCCGTCAGGGCCAGGCGATTTATTCGGTTTCAAAGATTTAATCGTAGCTTCCACTTTGGTATCAGAAACTGGGGTATTAAGTTCCGCAATTTGCTCATCATTCAGAGAGGGGAGATTGACTTTTTGAATAAAAGAAGCAATTTTCTCTAAAGCAGGTTGAGGAGTAGAAGGGTCTCCATTAAGGTTATATAGTTTAGAATAATACTGACTAAAGGCTTCTGATATCTCATTTGGGTGAATGATCTTAGACACTCCATCGGGAGCTAACATGTAGGGGATATTTACCTTATGAGTTAATGGTTTAATTTTCCTCGCCATTAACCTACTAGGTTTATTATAGGATTGATCATATAAAAGTCGCATGGAGGTAATCTGCCGATCATAATCCATTTGTAAAATGGAGTGGATTTTATGTCTTATGGACATAAAATTTCTGTGGAGAACTAGGGATGAGTCTAACCTCAACTGTTCTTCTAGTTTGGCCGCTTCATCTAGAAAGTTTGTTAGTTTTGCCTCTCGGGATTTTTTAAAGTGTGAACTTTGTTTTAACAGTTCTCCCCTGACAGTTGCTTTATGAGCTTGCCAAAGGGTGAATGTATTAATGTCATCTGTGTTGTTAAGAGAAAAGTATTCCATTATGATGGATTCGGTTAGTGGTTTATATTTTGGATGACGTAGGAGAAAGGTATTATTCCTCCAGGATCTCTGAGAATTAAAGGATTGAGATGGGGATATCGAGCAGGAAATTGGGGCATGGTCAGACCATGAGGTGACCCCGACAGATGATTTGGAGATCCTGGATAATAATGGCCTATCTGAGAGAAACAGATCGATTCGGGAGAACGATCTATGCCTTGCAGAATAAAAGCTATATTCTTTTGAATTTGCATTTAGGCAGCGAAGGTATCATAAAGTTGGTTGTCTCTCAGCCAACGTCCCAGGGCCGGGGCCTGTGTTCTGTTACAACCAGTTGAATCTAGGTGCCTGTCAGGAACAATATTTAAGTCCCCACATAACATTAAATACCCCTTTTGAATACTACGTGCTTTCCTCAAAATTTTATTTAAGAATCTGATAGGGGATTTGTTGGGGGCGTAGATATTGACCAAGGTCAATGCAACTGATCCCACTGAGCCTACTAAAATAATATATCGGCCTCCCTTATTGACAACTCCTCTATCTGGAAGCCTAGGGAGTCCTTTAATACAATAGCTACTCCCGCTTTTTTCTTAGTAGAGTTGGCCAGTAATAGAGTAGAAAAACCTCGTTGGGATAGTTCTGGGTGTTTATTATGAACAAAATGCGTTTCCTGGACACATAATATATCTATCTGTGAGGAGCATACGTCTCTCCAAAGTGAGGTTCTCTTATAGGGGGAATTCAGCCCCTTGGAATTAATAGACATTATCTTAACCGCCATATATACATAGAATACATAAAAGCTGAATACAGACTAGTACCCTTTCCAGTCGTTTCTGAAGTGCTGTGGGCCTTGCAAATATATGACCATCGAGAAAACAAAACAAAAAGAACACATAAATCAAACATTAGAGAAATCACAACCTGTGAAAAAAAGCATAGGTTAGTTAAACAATACCGAATAGAGCCGGTCTTAGAGGGGTTACGATAAACCCAGACCAGAGAAAGCGGGGATCAACAGTTCAGCCTTGCCCCGCCATCCCTATTAGTTGTGTCTACTCGGCAAGAAGGACACAGCAAACAACAATGGTAATACAACTGAGATCATTCTCCCACTGAGGACCAATCCGGGGGAACATGGGAGGGGGTTTTCTTTCTTGCAGGAACAGGCGATACAGGTTTTCCAGCGTTCCAAGCCTTTAGGAGGCATTCTCCTTCTTCAATATTCTTAATAACAAATCTTTTCCCATCCCTATGGATCAAAAGCTTCAGCTGGAATCCCCACTTGTATGGGATCCGGAGGTCCCTCAATACTTTGGTTATTGGAGAGAGTTGTTTTCTAGCTTGTAGGGTAGCTTGCGAAAGGTCCGTGAATACTTGAATGTCCTGGAATGGAGCTGGCAAACTTCAGTTTTTCCTGATATAGGATACCAGATCTTCTTTCACACAATAAAAGTGGAATCGCGCAATAACATCTTTAAGCGCTGAGGATGGTATGTGCTTAGGTTTGGGCAAATTATGGGCCCTATCAATCAGGAGCAACTGGGGATCTTTGTCTGGAAATATCAGCCTAAGCATGTCTCCCAGGAATAGCTGCAGATTGGCAGGGTGTACTGTATCTGGGATCCCCCTAGATTTTAGCTTGTTGCATCTGTTTCTGTCCTCCAGGTCAGCCAGTTTGGTTTTCAACCCTGCAACCTCATCCTCCAGAGAGTAATGAGCATCGATAAGTTCATTGTGGGAGTTGGTTAATTCACCCATCTTATTTTCAATATGGTTCACCCTTGAGCCCATGTTGTCCATGGAAGATGTAATGGAAGCAGCAACTTGTTGCAGTTGCGAAATAAGTGAATGATGGACGGCCGTCATCATGGCCTTAAGTGTAATCTCAGATACTGTTTGGTCGGTACATGAGAAGTTCTGCAGTGGGTCTGTCACAGCTGCCACATTAAGTATTGCCTGGTCTAAGGCAGTAGTCCGAGACCTATCTGAGGGACCTTTAATAAATTGCAGCAGCGCCGGCTATAGTGTCACAAACCGGCGGCGTGGTCATCATGGCGTCCCATTGTTTAGGCCCAGGAGAGTTGTGGCTGTAGAGTTCTTTGTCCCTAGTAAGGGATAACTGCAGCGCTTGTGAGGGTTCTTTTAGACCCTTTGTGTCCCCAATGATAGGGGGAGAAGGAGGAGGTATGCCCGGTCTTCCTCTGGAAGATGATGAAGAGCCATCCTCGGCCGCCTGCAATGGAGGTAGAGAGGCAGAGTGTGGTGGCGGAAAGCTGCCATCAGACTCCTGTGTCATTTATAAGTCTGTGAGGCGGCGGAGACCCGGACGGGAGGCTTTCTTTCGGGTCATCATGTCACCTTCAAGGTAGGGGAAGGTTTAGAAGCTCTGTTACTCCTTTGCCAAGGTGTTTATAGTCGCTTCACAGGGATGGTGAGCCGAAGCCCTCTCACCAAGCAGCCATCTTGGTCGGCAGCAGGCCACGCCCCCGTAGCTGCACTAAAATAAGACTCTGATAACACGTTACAGTGTTATCTCGGTTATCTTGTGCATTGAAAAAGTCAGCTAACATTTTCTTTCCATCGTTTAACTAACACGTTGACCATCTAGTTTAGCCCAGCTGCATCTATAGTAACTGAAACACACGTCAGGAGGACCTGTCAGCACAAAACGCAGTGCAAATCTGAAGTCAGCATGTTGTAGAGCAGGAGGTGAGCAGATAGGTGTATAGCAGGGATTAGCAACCTTCGGCACTCCAGCTGCTGTGAAACTACAACTCCCAGCATGCAAACATGCTCTGCTGTTCTTGCAACTCCCATGGAGTGATAGCATTCTCTGTGTAAGTGTTTATATACATACTCTACTCACAAAAAGTTAGGGATATTTGGCTTGTAGGGGAAATTTACTCTAACCTTTACAGGTGAACTTAATGTGACCTTCTCTAAACTCTATTTTTTTTTCAAGCATTTTTTTTATTTTTGTTGAGAAAAGTAACAGGACATTCAGCATTAACAAATAGTCATACATGTCATTGCGGGAGGGAGAAATCCCCTTGAATGTATTTATACTGTATTGTCCAGTCAATAATGATGGTGAATGTTCAAATTAAAATAAAGTTATCAACCAAATAAACAATAGAATATCCTGTTCAAGGTGATAGATATCCAGATGCGATAGAGTCTGGTATGTGTTACCTTCTTTGGTGTCTTTCAGTGACTATAAGGAGTTAGAGACCAATATTATCAAAACCTCTGTATTTTGACCGTGGGCTCCAGATGGTCTCAAATTTTTGTAAAGTGTGGAGCTCCCAATGGGCCAATTGTTCAAAGTTATAAACTTGGTCTCCTTTATTTAGCCAGTGGAATATCACGGGTGACTCCGTGCTTTTCCAAAAACTAGCTACTAATATTCGGGTCACTCCCAAGAGCGATTGGGTTAAATGTTTGGCAGCTATGGGTGTGTGTATCTCTGACATAAGACCTAACAGCTAGACAAGGCGGGCAAATCATAATGAGGTTGCTATTATGGGGGACTTCAACTACCCAGATATAGACTGGGAAACTGAAACTTGTATATCTCATAAAGGAAACAGGTTCTTGGCAATAACCAAAGACAATTACCTCTCCCAACTGGTTCAGGACCCGACTAGAAGGACAGCTTTACTGGACTTAGTATTAACCAATAGGCCTGACAGAACAACAGACGTGCAGGTTGGGGGACACCTGGGAAATAGTGACTATAAAGTAATAACCTTCCAATTATCATTCAAAAGAGTGTTTCTACAGGGAGGAACAAAAATACCGAACTTCAAAAAAGCTAAACTTTGCCAACTAAGAGAGGCCATAGGCCTAACTAACTGGGACAAAGTCCTCAAAAATAAAAATACAGCCACAAAATGGGATATCTTTAAAAGCATCCTAAAATCTCATTGAGAGAGGTACATACCGTATGGGAATAAAAGGTTAAGGAAAAAAAAGAAACCAATGTGGATAAATAGAACTGTAAAGAAAGCAATAAATGACAAAAAGAAAGCATCTAAATCACTAAAACTAGCACGGAAGCACGGAAAACTATAAGGAAAAAAATAGAACATGTAAAAAACAAATAAAAGAGGCCAAACTAGAGACCGAGAGATTACTTGCCAAAGAGAGTAAAACTAACCCTAAAATGTTCTTCAATTATATAAATGTTAAAAAGTATAAATCTGAAGGTGTCGGCCCTTTAAAGAGTAATGAGGGGGGAGTTGCAGAGAGCGACGAGGAGAAATCAAAGCTGTTAAATATTTTTTCCTCCAATGTATTCACTAAGTAAAATAAACTTTCAGATGAAATGCTGAATGTAAAAATAAATTCCCCATTAAAAGTGTCCTGTCTGACCCAGTAAGAAGTACAACAGCGACTTAAAAAGCGGACTCTATACTGACAGGGAATATCCCACAGGATTGGCGCATAGCAAATGTGGTGCTAATATTCAAAAAGGGTCCAAAAACAGAGCCTGGAAACTATAGGCCGGTAAGTTTAACATCTGTTGTGGATAAAGTGTTTGAAGGTTTTCTGAGAGATGCTATCTTAGAGCATCTCAACGGAAATAAGCAAATAACGCCATATCAGCATGGCTTCATGAGGGATTGGTCATGCCAAACTAATTTAATCAGTTTCTATGAGGAGGTAAGTTCTAGACTTGACAGCGGCGAATCAATGGATGTCGTATATATCTGGACTTCTCCAAAGCATTTGACACTGTACCACATAAAAGGTTAGTATATAAAATGAGAATGCTCGGACTGGGAGAAAACGTCTGTATGTGGGTAAGTAACTGGCGGAGTGATAGAAAACAGAGGGTGGTTATTAATGGTACACACTCAGATTGGGTCACTGTCACTAGTGGAGTACCTCAGGGGTCAGTATTGGGCCCTATTCTCCTCAATATATTTATTAATGATCTTGTAGAAGGCTTGCATAGTAAAATATCAATTTTCGCAGATTATACTAAACTGTGTAAAGTAATTAACACTGAAGAGGACAGTATACTGCTACAGAGGGATCTGGTTAGATTGGAGGTCTGGGCAGATAAGTGGCAGATGAGGTTTAACACTGACAAATGTAAGGTTATGCACATGGGAAGGAATAAAGCAAGTCACCCGTACATACTAAATGGTAAAACACTCAGTAACACTGACATGTAAAAGGATCTAGAAATTTAAATAAACAGCAAACTAAGCTGCAAAAACCAGTGTCAGGCAACTGCTGCCAAGGCCAATAAGATAATGGGTTGCATCAAAAGGGGCATAGATGCCCGTGATGAGAACATAGTCCTACCACTTTACAAATCGCTAGTCAAACCACACATGGAGTACTGTGTACAGTTCTGAGCTCCTGTGAACAAGGCAGACATAGCAGAGCTGGAGAGGGTCCAGAGGAGGGCAACTAAAGTAATAACTGGAATGGGGCAACTACAGTACCCTGAAAGATTATCAAAATTAGGGTTATTCACTTTAGAAAAAAGACGACTGAGAGGAGATCTAATTAATATGTATAAATATATCAGGGGTCAGTACAGAGATCTATCCCATCATCTATTTATCCCCAGGTCTGTGACTGTGACAAAGGGACATCCTCTACGTCTGGAGGAAAGAAGGTTTGTACACAAACATAGAAGAGGATTCTTTACGGTAAGAGCAGTGAGACTATGGAACTCTCTGCCTGAGGAGGTGGTGATGGTGAGTACAATAAAGGAATTCAAGAGGGGCCTGGATGTATTTCTGGAGTGTAATAATATTACAGGCTATAGCTACTAGAGAGGGGTCGTTGATCCAGGGAGTTATTCTGATTGCCTGATTGGAGTCGGGAAGGAATTTTTTATTTCCCTAAAGTGGGAAAAATTGGCTTCTACCTCAGTTTTTTTTTTTTTTGCCTTCCTCTTGATCAACTTCCAGGATGACAGGCCTTATGTACTATGTTACTAGATATGGAAGTAAGAACCTCTCTCAATATTCGTTAAGGTGTATTTTTGGTAAAAGTAGGGAATAGAGAGAGGATATCTTTTTGATAGGTTCTTTCTGTTGTAAAGCCATCTATTCAAACAGAAGAGGATCTGTGGGGGTTATCAGAGTGGAAGCCAAAGGTCTAAGGTAGTGGACTAACTGCTGGATGTGGAAGAGAGAGGGGCCCCCCAACTGTGGCAGTTAGTTCATAAGGGGTAGGCAGAGAACCTCAATCACATAAATCTAGTAATGGAAGTCGTATAGTACGAGCTTCCAGAGGGAGGGTGTCTCTAAAGCTCTGCGAGGAGTCCAAAAGAGCATCTGAGACCTGAGTAAGATTTAAGGGGTATGATGTTAGGATACGCTTGAATCCACTTTCATGCCAGTGTCTAAGGGTGTTCTTGGTGAGTATGTTGTAAATATCCTTAAGAATGGAAGGGTTTGGGTTCCTACTGGTCAGAGCAGATCTTAGAGCAGGCATGCTTAACCTGCGGCTCTCCAGCTGTTGCAAAACTACAACTCCCATGATTCCCGGACAGCCTACAGCTATCAGCCTACATAAGGGCATGGTGGGAGTTGTAGTTTTACAACAGCTGGGGGGCTGCAGGTTAAGCATCCCTGTCTTAGAGCAATAGGGTTCATGGCATTATCAGCCTGGATGTCTAGTCTCTCACTAGCGGATCAGAGCCAATCAAGGCATCTAGTTCCCTGTATTGATTTGTAATAAACTCTAAAGTCTGGGAGGCCCACCACTCCCCTCGCCACATGTTGAACCAGGTATTTGTGAGTTAATCTCGTTCTAAGTTTTTTCCACAGGAAGGAAGAAATTATTCTCTATAGCTTCTGGAAGAATTGTAAAGGAACTGGGATAGGCAGTACTTGCATAATGTATAATAACTTGGGGACGATAACAGTTTTAACAGGGGCGTAACTAGAGGTGACTGGGCCCCACAGCAAATTTTTGTATGGGCCCCCCCCCCCCTGTGTAAACCTCGCTCCTTTGACTAGTCACGATCTAGACCAGACCAGGCTGCCACGCCATCCTTTTCCTATTATATATGCATACACACACCCTATCTGTCATGTAGTGTCATTCTATCATACATCATATAGTGTCTTATACAACGCATTGCACCCGCACTGAATCCGGACCCATTCACTTCAATGGGCCTGTGTACATGAGCAGTGATTTTCACGCATCACTTGTGCGTTGTGAAAAAAATCTCAGCATGCTCAATATTCAGTGTTTTTCACGTAGCGCAGGCCCCACAGAAGTGAATGGGGCTGCTTGAAAATCGCATTGCGGATGCAATGCGATTTTCACAGATGGTTGCTAGTATATGATAGGGTCCCGAACTTTATTATTTTCCCTTATAACATGGTTATAATGGAAAATAATAGCATTCCTAAAGGGTTTCTACCACTTCAGTTTGACCAAATTAGCTTTCAGACACTAGCGATCTGCTAGGGTCTGATCTCCATAACCATGCAATTCTTAGACCTTTGTGTGGAGCCGTTTCATTAAAAAACTAACTTTTATTCCTATGCAAATGAGCCTCTAGGTGCTATGGGGGCGTCTTTTCAGCACCTAGAGGCTCGGTCTACTCACACTGTATGCCGCCCATCTCGTCTTGAATGCCTGCCTCCATCACAGCCATCAGACGAATTCACGCGCCTGCGCCGTTCACTTCTGTCTTCGGCGCAGTGAGTGAAGGCCGCTCTTCTGATGCCGGCTTCCTCACTGTGACGTAGTCGGCGCAGGCGCAGTGAGGAATCCGGCACCAGGAGCGTATCATTTACTCACTGTGCCTGCGCCGATGACAGAAGTGAACGGCGCAGGCGCCTGAATTCGTCCGATGGCTGTGATGGAGGCAGGCATTCAAGACGAGATGGGCGGGCATACAGTGTGAGTAGACCGAGCCTCTAGGTGCTGAAAAGACGCCCCCATAGCACCTAGAGGCTCATTTGCATAGGAATAAAAGTAAGTTTTTTAATGAAACGGCTCCACACAAAGGTCTAAGAATTGCATGGTTATGGAGATCAGACCCTAGCAGATCGCTAGTGTCTGAAAGCTAATTTGGTCAAACTGAAGTGGTAGAAACCCTTTAAAGGGTTTCTACCACTTGCTTTGCACCCATTTCGTTTTCAGACACTAGCGATCCGCTAGTGTCTGATGTACAATACAAGCTAAGTATTATCTTATTCTGTTCGGCCGTTTTGTTTAAAAAAGCACTTTTATGTTTATGCAAATGAGCCTCTAGGTGCTATGTGGGCGTCTTTCCAGCACCTAGAGGCTCCGTCTACCTTCCTAAACTGCCGCCCAGCTCGTCGCTCCAGACCGCCCTTCTCCTAGCGAATTCGATCCTCCCCCTGCTTCTGGCGTCTGAAATCTCGCGCCTGCGCCGTCCGTCTCTGCATTCGGCGGCATTCGGCGCAGGCGCAGTGGAAATGTCTGAGTGCTCCCTGAAATCTCGCGCCTGCGCCGTCCGTCTCTGCATTCGGCGGCATTCGGCGCAGGCGCAGTGGAAATCTCTGAGCGCTCCCTGCTCAGACATTTCCACTGCGCCTGCGCCAAATGCCGCCGAATGCAGAGACGGACGGCGCAGGCGCGAGATTTCAGACGCCAGAAGCAGGGGGAGGATCGAATTCGCTAGAAGGGCGGTCTGGAGCGACGAGCTGGGCGGCAGTTTAGGAAGGTAGACGGAGCCTCTAGGTCAGGGATGTCAAACTCGTGGCCCTCCAGCTGTTGCAAAACTACAACTCTCATCATGCCTGGGCATACTACAGCTATCAGGGAATGATGGGAGTTGTAGTTTTGCAACATCTGGAGGGCCATGAGTTTGACATCCATGCTCTAGGTGCTGGAAAGACGCCCACATAGCACCTAGAGGCTCATTTGCATAAACATAAAAGTGCTTTTTTAAACAAAACGGCCGAACAGAATAAGATAATACTTAGCTTGTATTGTACATCAGACACTAGCGGATCGCTAGTGTCTGAAAACGAAATGGGTGCAAAGCAAGTGGTAGAAACCCTTTAATACAGAATGCTAAGTAACATGTGGCTTGAGGGGTTAAAAAATTATTCACCTCATCCACTGGATCGCGCAGCCTGGCTTGTCTTTTTTCAGGACCTGGCAGGAAAAGTACTTTTGGTGACATCACCGCGCTCACCACCAGGTTACTAGGAGATATTGTTTGTAAACTTTAAGTTTTTTATCACGTGCATGAAAAACGCATCAAAACGCATTACACCCGCGCAGAAAAAACTGAACGCAATCGTAGACAAAACTGACTGAACTTGCTTGAAAAATGGTGCGAGTTTCACTGAATGCACACTGAACGCATCTGGAGCCAACCCGCATTGTTCGTGTGAAAGGGACCAGCCATTCCCGTATTGCGGACCGCATATGCGGATCAGCAATAAAGGGGCACCGTTCTGTGTGCATTCCGCATCACGGATGCGGACCCATTCACTTTAATGGGTCCGCAAATCCGGAGATGCGGAAGGGTGCGAAACGGAATCACGGAACGGAACACTAAGTAAGCACTACGCAGGGCTTCCGTGGGGTTCCATTCCGCACTTCCGTTCCACCAAAAGATAGAACATCTCCTTTTTGCAGAATTGTGCTTTCCTGGGTAATATACCCGGAGAGGTGAACATGACATCACACTACACTGTATGTACAGTATGACCCCTGCTGAAGGATAGGCGCCCATTCTATGTATTGCTGCAGGGCTGACACCAACTGTAGTCTGTCCCCATAGTCTGAGCCCCTGGTAACCAGTGGAGTAGCTAGAAATGACTGGGCCCCACAGCAAATTTTTAAACGGGCGGGCAGGCGTCATACAGTGGCATTTGATTCTTTACCATACATGTGTTTTTACTGGACTATGACGTACACAATACAAAAATGCAGTACTCCACGCTCTTGTATCCTGCACAGTCTGGTAAAAAGAAAAAATATCCTTTTTTTTTTTTTTTTTTTTTTTAAACAATGAAACTCTATGGTGAACTGATGTTACTGTCATGGCATCAGTATGAGGCATCCGAATACGTTTTTTTGTATACGTTAAACGGATGGGAAAAACGTGATGTGAACCCAGCCTTAAATGTGGGACAAAAATGTGATGTGAACTAGCGGTGCATTGTACAGTGGTTGAAAAAACCATACTCGCCTGCTCCCCGCCGCTCCGTGAACTTCCAGTCCCCGTTCTGGCCTCATACTGGTGTCCCCAAGCTGCACATGGGCACCTAGAGGAGTGTGGCATCAGATGGATAGGGGGCCTAGACGGCAGGGCATCAGATAAGTAGGGGGGCCACAGGACAGGACTGGGGGGGGGGGCTTCTGAAAGGACAGAAGATGAATGCAGCTGGGGGGGCAAAGGACAGCAGATGAATGCAGCTGGGGGGGGCAAAGGACAGCAGATAAATGCAGCTGGGGGGGGGCAAAGGACAGCAGATGAATGCAGCTGGGGGGGCAAAGGACAGCAGATGAATGCAGCTGGGGGGGGGGCAAAATACAGCGGATAAATGCAGCTGGGGGGGCAAAGGACAGCAGATGAATGCAGCTGGGGGGGGGGGGGCTACATGAGATGCAGGACAGCTAGGGTTGGCAGGGATAAGCCTGGAATGTATGGGCTCCTGATAGTGACAGGCACAGGCTCTTCTTTCTGCAGCGTTTCCAGTCTCCCCTCTCCCTCCTGTGACTGCCGACTACAGAGCAGTCTCTGTAGCAGAAGCTGGGCTGTACTAATAGTTAGGAGAGGGAGGGGAGACAGGATCTCCCTGTAGCACACTGTACTGTGCCCTGGCTGCACTATTAAGCAGTCAGGCCCCTCTATTAATGGTCCGTGCTGATGGGCGGGGCTTAGCTCACTGCTCCGAAGACATTCTAAAGCAGCAGTGAAGTGAGTGTAGAGGGGGGTGTGGCCAGTTTGTTTACTACTGCTCCGGGCCCCTTGTCAGCCCGGGCCCCGAAGCAGCTGCTTCCCCTGCTTCCCTGGTAGGTACGCCACTGAGTTTTAACTAGAAAAGCTACAATTTCTGGGGAAATTGTGTGAAATGTTCTTGCCTCCACCAGTAGTCTACAACTGGAGTGGGCGGAGTAACTGGGTGGAATGGCTTGAGTAACTGTTGTGTGGTTGGTGTGGCTGAAGTAACTGTGGAAAGGTTGGACTGGGAAGAGTAGCTTTATGGAGTGGGCAGAGTAACTGTGGAGTGTTTGGAGTGAGTAAAGATAGTAAACAGTACACTAACCAATTGATTGATCAAATTTAAAAAGTGCACATGGCAAGCTTGATAGAGTGGGAAATGCATTTCAACTATTATTTATTTATATAGTACATTTAATTGCAATGTTGTTGCCCAAAGTGCTTCACAGGTACATTAAAACATACATTTATAAAAACATTAGCAGCCGATTTGTGTAGGTGGGCTTGAAAATGAGGGAGTGGTGACAGTTTAGAAATCATGTCCTGATTTTTCAGCTCACACTCTAGCTTTTGTCACTCTACTGGCTGCTCATACACCTGGGTTCCTATGGCAACTCACTCTACAGCAAGGGCAGAGAAGAGCGGTTAAAAACAAACTGCTCCAACTTGCTCACTTCACTGGTGGTTGCCTTCTTCAAACAGTTGTAGTTTAAAAATTATAAATCCTACAATGAAGAGCTGTATTGTATTTATATTGTAAGAATCACAAGACCCAGACCAAAATTTTGATGCATAGTATGTCTTTGAAATATTAAAACTGAAGGCACAGTCACAGTTTAGAAATTGCCCTTCAAATTTGAGGTGGCTAGAGTGGAGTTTCAATTAATGTCAATGGGCGGCGTGAGTTGCAAGCAAATGGTCATATTGTGAAAACTATCAGGACTATGGCTTACCCGTGGACATTTTTAGTGGCAGCAGGGATAGCTGATATCTTTTGATATAAGATTTGTGTAGGTGGGCTTGAAAATGAGGAAGTGGTGGCAGTTTTGAAATCATGTCTTGATTTTTTAGCTCACACTGTAGCTTTTGTCAGCTCCAATTCTACTTTTGAACATTCCGCCATTCATTCCTACGGGATCAATTTCGCCACAAAAACGCAGATATTTTGGAACCATTTGGCAAAACGTTCCACAAAGTAATAGCACACCAATAGGGAACAATCCGCACGTTTCTGTATATTACTGTCTATGTAATGTATAAACTGTGGGAGGAGTTAGGGTGGTAAATTTGGCTATAATAATAATATATGTGAGATAACAGTAAGTGGTCTTGCCATGCAAGAACCCTTAATTAAGGCTCTTCGCCCAAACCATGAGACATAAGGTATGTCCCATGATTGTAAATCAGTTTCAATCTGCTTAGGGAGTACCTGATAGCTTCATATAATGTTGAAATTTCAGGTGTAATGTTGATCTCTAGAAATTTAATGGATTGTGACGTCCACATGAATGGAGTGGAGTGTTGGAGGTTTAAAGCTGTTTGGGTGGGGAGGGATATATTTAATACTTGGGATTTATTTAAATTTATTTTGAAGTTAGATAGCTGACCAAAGTGATTCCGAATGGACATTAGAGGCGGGAAATGCCTCTGTAGGGTTAGTAAGAAAAAGGAGAACATCATCTGCAAAAGCAGCCAATTGATGCTGGATATTTCCTAAGGAGATCCCCTCTATCCCCTCCTCCTGGTGAATGGCTTGTAAGGCTGTTTCTAATATTGGAACAAACAGGAGAGGGGACAGAGGACACCCCTGTCTGGTTCCATTACTAATGTTAAAGGGGGGGAATAGTATACCGTTTACCCATACCTGTGCCGGGGGAGAGGCATACATAGCCATAACTGCTATGAGTAAATGTTTGCTGGAACTCCAAATCGAGTGAGTGTCCTGGTCATGAAAAGCCAATTTACCCGGTCAAAGGCCTTCTCAGCATCAGTGCTGAGAAGGACCAGGGGTATGGATGATTTTTTCGCATACTGGATCAAACGGAGGAGGGCGGGATGTGTTAATCTTACCCTCCCTACCTGGGATAAATCCTACCTGTTCAGGGAAAAATAAAGAAGGTAGGAGTGGTTTTAATCTATTGGCAAGGAGTTTGACAAAGAGTTTGAAATCATTGTTCAGCAAAGATATAGGTCTATAACTCACACATTGTGTCAAGTGTTTGCCGTCTTTAGGTATTATAGTTATATGAGCTGATAACATTTGTGGCGGGAGAGGTGAGCCTGCCAGAGCCGTGTTACATACTTCCAACAACTTGGGCAATAGAATTGTCCTAAAAGTCTTATAGTATTGGATTGGTAATCCATCCGGACCTGGTGATTTGTTTGCTGGGGATACCTTTAAAGCTTTTTCTAATTCGGTCATAGTAAAGGGTTTCCCTAAAAGGGCGGATTGTTTATCTGAGATGGAGGGTAGTGAGAGATAAGAGAGCCAGGCATCAATGGTATTTTTTTATGTAGTTCCGACTCTGCTTGCGAATCCTGAGAATTGAGATTATATAATCCGCTATAATAATTGCTAAACTGCTGAGCAATCATTTCAGTAGTTTGCATCAGCTGTGCCGTAGGAATTTTAATTCCGGAAATGTAAGAGCTAGCCTTCCTCTTCCTGATTTGGGCCAATAATACTTTGGATGCTTTATTCCCGTGCGCGTAGTAATTAAACTGGGTAGAGAGAAATTGTTTAGGTGTTTTGACGTTAAGGAGATTTCAATTCTGTGCGTGTTTGGGTGAGTTGTTTAAGCACATCAGAGGATGCCTGTCTTTTATAGGACCCTTCTAGATGGGAGATCTTCTCCTGTAAATCTAGGATGGTCTATTGTCTAAGTTTGTTTAGATAAGCTCCTAGGGCTATGAAGTGTCCTCTGAATACTGAGCCATTAAATTTAAGGTACTCCTGAAGAGCCATTTCTATGCGATTAAGATTTGAGTCTCTGTCAAGAATAGTACAATTCAGTCTCCACTTATAAGCAGGTTTGGGTATTCCCTGTAAGTTATAGCTTAGGAAGACCAGGGCGTGATCTGATAGGAGAATGTTGCCAATTTCCGATTGTTGACATAGATGTAATTGTTGTGGGGGGACAAAAAAATAATTTATCCTGTGATAGGATTGGTGGTGATGTGAGAAGAAGGAATAATCTCTCTCTCCCGGGTGTAGCATACGCCATGCGTCCACTAGGGCAGCGTAAGTCAGGGATGCCCGCAGCCTCTCCAGAGACACTTTAGAAATGGAAGAGGAGCAGGAGGAATCCACTGACGGGTTTAGTGCTAAATTCATATAATCTCCTAAGATTATACATACCTCCGCAAAATCTTTAAATAGCAGTAATATCGTACATAGCCAATTTGGAGCATATATAATTTTCCAGGGTAAACATTTGGAAGCCTATAACTCCCTTGAGAAAGATATATCTCCCATCTGGGTCTATTTTAGAAGAACGCAAAGCAAAGGGGAGAGACTTGTGTATAGCAATAGTGAATCCCTTAGAGGCAGAGCCAGGTGATGTACAGTTGTGTTCAACATAATAGCAGCGTGTTTAAAAAAGTGAATAAAGCTCAAAAAAAGCTTTTATTTCCATACAAACAAATGCATTGGGAACACTACACATTCTATTCCAAATCAAAACATGAAGAAAAATATATCAAATTTGTGTTGTTCCTGTAAAAAATTGAAAAGTGAATATTAGACTGTTCAGAAAAATAGCAGTGTTTGTATTTTTCTTTACAAACTCAAACATGCACTATATAAACTGAAAAATGTTTGAAGATTTTGCTTTCCTTTGAATCACTTAACTAATATTTAGTTGTATAACCACTGTTTCTAAAAAAACTGCTGTACATCTGTGTTCCATGCCTTCCTATTGCTGCATGTATTCCAGCCCAGGATGATTGGACTACATTCCACAGTTCTTATCTATGTCTTGGTTTTGACTCAGAAATTACATTTTTTATGTCACCCCACAAGTTTTGTATTGGATTAAGACCCGGGTATTGGGCTGACCACTCCATAACGTCAATCTTGTTGGTCTGGAACAAAGATGTTGCACGTTTACTGGTGTGTTTGGGGTCATTGTCTTTTTCAAGGGCATTTCCTCTTCAGCATAAGGCAGCATGACCTCTTCAAGTATTCTGATGTATTCAAACTGATCCATGATCCCTGGTATGCGATAAATAGGCCCAACACCGTAGTATGAGAAACATCCCCATATCATGATACTTGCGCCACCATGCTTCACTGTCTTCACAGTGTACTGTGGCTTGAATTCAATGTTTGGGGGTCATGTGACAAACTGTCTCCGGCCACTAGACCCAAAAAGAACAATCTTACTTTCATCAGTCCACAAAATGTCTCTTTAGGCCAGTCAGCATGCTCTTTGGCAAATTGTAATCTCTTCAGCACATGTCTTTTTTCAACAGTGGGACTTTGCGGGGGCTTCTTGCAGATAGCTTGGCTTCACATAGGTGTCTTCTAATTGTAATAGTACTCACAGGTAACTTTAGACCTTCTTTGATTTTCCTGAAGCTGATTGTTGGAGTCCTTGCCATTTTGGCTATTCTTCTATCCATTCTAATGGTAGTTTTTCCCTTTCTTCCACGTCTTTCAGGTTTTAGTTGCCATTTTAATTTTAAAGCATTTGCGATCATTTTAGCTGAGCAGACTATCATTTTCTGCACTTCTTTATATGTTTTCCCCTCTCCAATCAACTTTTGAATCAAGGTACGCTGTTCTTCTGAACAATATCTGGAACAACCCAATTTCCTCAGAGTTTCAGAAAGAAATGCACTGTAACCAGCATGAATAACATTTGCTGCCTTCCTTCCTTAAATAAGGGCAATAATTGCCACATTTTTTCAAAGAATGAATGACCTCACTCATTGAACTCCACACTGCTATTATTTTGAACATGCCCCTTTCAATAAGCGATTGAATTACAGAGAATCAGCAGCATGCATGTCATGACTGTTGGGTCTGTTGGGTTTCTATTACTCTACTACACCTGCTAGTAAATTATTTGCCATATAGAAATATCATTTCTACCAAAAACAGTGATTGATCAGGTTAGTGATGTCTGACTGCTATAATTTTGAACACAATTGTACTATGATACCATTGGTTGTACTGTACAGTAGGTGTGAAAGATTAGGAACATGTTTATGTCTAAAATGCGTTTCCTGTAGTAGTGCTATTTCTACCTTTTGTCTACTAAGGTATCTGCATATTTGGCTTCTCTTTGCAGGTGTGTTCAGTCCCTTAACGTTAAATGTGCACACTTTGGTTGTAGCCATAACTAAGTCAGAGAAAGAGAGGCAGTGAGGTACAACGACATATCAAAATAGGCAGTAAAAATCTCACCCAGGTGTAAGGCTAGGTTCCCATTGGGGATTGATTCTTCGGGCGAGACACCATACCCAGGATAGTCTGGCATTCTTTGTCTAATAGGTTGACAGGAAAAGGGAGGGGGTAGGGAATAGACAAACCAGGTAAAACCATGTATAAAACAGTAGAACAGGTATAGTACCAAATCTTGCGGTGAATAGAGCTTTTAACTATAAGAAAGCACTTCAAACCCAGATGGACGGTTGTGAGGAGGGGGGGGGGGGACTTTCCATCCACATGGCCTATAGCCACCTTATCAGGCTTAACAATTAAGGAGTGTTTGAAAATCCTCCAGTTGGGCAGAGTGTTGAGGAGATGTAGGAATAGGATTCAGATGTCATCAAGTGAACTTTCCTGTGTAGAGAGTAGTTTCTTCGGAGTCATCTTGCAGACCAAGGATTTCCCCCTCCGGGGTTTGGCGGATGTCACTGGGGTCCACGAGGCTGTCGCCGGGAATGCAGTTAGAGGTTATATTTAGAGCAGAGTTCCAATCAACTATGTCCAGAGCCTCTATGTCTAATGTTTTGTACACCCTCTGCAGGTCGGCTATTGAGTGAACCACCAGTTTGCGGCTTGGTGAGTTGATAAGTAGGCCAAAGAGGAATAGCCAATGATAAGTAATTTTCTTGATTCTCAAGAGATCTAGTAAGGGTCTCAGGTGGTTCCTTTTGCGGAGTGTCATGGGAGGCAAATCTTGGTATATAGTGACAGTGTGTCACGGACGGTGTTGTAACGATCGGCAGGGTGGTTCCATCTGCAGCACAGCGACTCCTCCCACTGGGCGGAGCTACCCCATATAAGCCCCGTGGCAGCTATGCACAGTGTTCCACTAATTTGGAGTGTGCACCGTGCATACTGCTACAGAAGCCTCCCCCATAGGCATTGGATCCGGACCCCGGAACCCCTGGGAACCTTATTCCTCACTCCGCTAACCTCCCTGGCAATCCGGGATGCTACTGAGGACTCTACCAAACCGCAAGTATAATGAATTCAGTGGCTGAATATAACCTGGACTATCAGTACCTTCCAACTAAACAATAATATTCAAGGCACTCTGTTCTCTGTATAACTTATGCAAGTGAGGTGTGTGTTATGGAAAACAAGATTTATGGACTATAACTGTTGCCTACATCAAAATGAATTACTACATCCACCTGTAGGGCGTATGGCATCTCGCCGCTAATAATACATTCAGAGCAGGGAACAGGTGTATGATGTCAGGATCCCTAACTCTCCGCTCAGTTGTTTGAGAGAGCCGCCTGGGAATCCACTACTGAACCTGATCTATAACCTCACTTTCCTTCTGGGTCTTGGGCACTGGTTAATGCAACACGATTCCGCAGTTGAGATCCTCGCAAAACAGCTCGGTGCATTACATATTAGTGGAACCCCAATGGATCCAGCGGAACTAGCACGACACATCGTCATCCTCTCACAAAAGGTTGAGAACCTCTCAGAGGATGTTCAGAACCTGCAACTAGAGAACCAGACATTGCGAGACCTTGTCGCACAGAACACAAACCCCCCAAGGGAGGGACCTGAGCCAATGGTCAGTCCTCCGGAACTATTCTCAGGCGATCGCAAGCAGTTCCGAGATTTCATTAATGCTTCCAAACTAATGTTTGAGCTTCGTCCTAGGACCTACCCTACTGACCGGATAAAAGTCCTCACTATGATCTCCTTTCTTAGGGGGGAGCCCAGAGCCTGGGCAAATACCTACTTGGAGAGGGAGGACCCCGTCCTAGACAACTACCACCAATTTCTTACAATCATGGCCCTCTTGTATGAAGACCATAGCAAGCAGCTGACGGCGGAATCCGCCATCAGGAGCATTAAACAAGGCAGACGACCTGTTGAGGATTTTATCGCGGAATATACGCGGTGGGCTCGGGAGACTGAGTGGAACGATCTCAGTCTTAGGAACCAGTTCCGTCTCGGCCTTTCCGAAGCACTGAAGGATGAGTTGGCAAGAGGTGACATGCCCCTCACCCTAGAAGATCTTATGCAACGTGTCACCATCCTCGACAGGCGTCTCCGTGAACGCAGAGCAGAGCGGTCCTATGGATATCTACCTCCCAGTAGACAAACCGAGATGCATCCTCCTGAAGAAAAGATGGAGATAGCTGCCCTCAGGGGCCCTCTAACAGAAAGAGAGAAAACCAGAAGACGCAACCTGAATCTCTGCCTATATTGCTCTTCCGAAGGCCATGGGGTAGAAGATTGCCCGGTAATACGGAAGAAGTCCGAAGGTAAGCGATACTCTCTATGTAAAATCGTAGATCCCCAGATCAGAACCCCGGGTTACTTATACACCTCTCTTACTCTACAGTGGGACCAAAATCGTCTTACCGTTGACGCAATGGTGGATACAGGATCCTGCGGAAATTTTATCGATACGCTGTTGATTAAGCGAAATAAAATTCCATTGATCAAAAAGAATTCCCCGTTGTCCGTGAGTTTTATTGACGGTTCTACTTCGGCCTCAGGCCCAGTTCAAAACCAAACCTTACCTATAATGGTGACCTGTGAAAACAACCACACTGAATTTATGTCCTTTGACATTATACCCTCCCCTCTATTCCCTATCATACTAGGACTACCTTGGTTAAAACTACATAGACCAACACTACTATGGGACCAAGGAAGGGTACGGTTAGATTTGGGGTATTGCCAGGAGACCTGTTATCCTACAAATTCCATACTACTGGTTGGCGGCACCCAGGTACCAGACCACTACCAGGATTTCGCCGACGTGTTCAGTTCAAAGAATGCAGAGATGCTTCCGCCTCACAGGACATACGACTGTCCCATAGATCTACTTCCAGGAAGTGAAATACCTAAGGGGAGAATCTACCCATTGGCGAAACCTGAGCTAGACCACCTCAAACAGTATCTAGAGGAAAACCTGAAAAAGGGATTCATTAGGGCCTCTACTTCACCCGCAGGATCGGGAATGTTCTTTGTTCGGAACAAGGATTCCAGCCTCCGTCCTATCATCGACTATAGAGCCCTAAATAAAGTGACGGTAAAGAACAGGTACCCACTGCCTCTCATTAACGAACTGATTGAACGTCTCAGCACTGCCACTGTCTATACCAAACTGGACCTTAGAGGAGCTTATAACTTGATAAGGATCAGAAAAGGAGACGAGTGGAAAACCGCTTTTCGCACCCGTTACGGACTCTTTGAGTACCAAGTGATGCCGTTCGGACTGTGCAATGCACCTGCAACATTCCAAAATTTTATAAATGATATTTTTCGAGATCTACTGGATGTTTGTGTCATTGTCTACCTCGATGACATATTGGTTTATTCAGACAACATCCAAGACCATAGAAGACATGTGCGTTGGGTATTAGCACGTTTGAGAGCCCATTGCCTGTACGCAAAATTCGAGAAATGCGTATTTGATACGACTACACTACCGTTCCTGGGTTACATCATCTCCCCCGAGGGGATTCAGATGGACCAGACAAAGATTGAATGTATACAAAATTGGCCCACTCCAGGATCCAGAAAGGCACTTCAAAGGTTTTTGGGGTTCGCTAACTTCTATAGGAAATTCATCAAGAATTACTCTGCAACTACAAAACCGCTCACCAGACTTACAAGCATCAACACGAGGTTCATATGGAATGGAGAAGCTCAGGAAGCATTCCAACTACTGAAGGACAGGTTTACATCCGCTCCCATTCTCACCATACCTGACCCTAACAACTTGTACGTCCTCGAAGTGGATGCTTCCCAACATGCTGCTGGAGCTGTCTTATCTCAACGTTCATCATTAATGACGCCCCTACATCCGGTAGGGTTTTTCTCCCGGACACTCAATCCGGCCGAGGTTAACTACCCCATAGGGGAAAAAGAACTTCTGGCAATAAAAAACGCGTTGGAAAATTGGAGACATATATTGGAAGGCTCAACACACCCAATCACCATATACTCAGACCACCGCAACCTCCAATACCTAAAGACGGGTAAGACATTATCCTCTCGCCAAGTGAGGTGGAGTTTCTTCTTCGACCGCTTCGATTTTCAAATCACATACAGACCCGGTTCAAAAAACGGAAAGGCAGACGCCCTATCTCGTTTGAATGATCCCCATCCAGGAGCAGAATTCCCTTCGTGGGTAATTCCACCAAAAAAAATTATCGCCACTGTAGCTCTACGACAAAGACTCAAGGACTGTCTAACCCTAAATGAAAACGATCTACCTCCAGGACTCCGTAAGGATGATGAAGGCTTCTATTATAAGGGAAATCATCTATATATACCACCAAACGTTACAACACAAGTAATTCAACTATGCCATGATACTCCCATGGCGGGTCATCCGGGCATCTCCAAAACCGTGGATTTAGTCCGCAGATATTACTGGTGGCCCAACATGATACAGGAAATTGAGGACTACGTCGCCTCATGTGAGATTTGTGCCACCTGCAAACATGATCGTAAGCAACCTTACGGCCTACTAATGAATCTCCCGATACCCTCCAGACCCTGGGAGTGGGTATCACTGGATTTTATAGTTGATCTTCCTCCCTCACATGGTCATAATACCGTACTTGTTGTTGTGGATCTACTAACAAAAATGGCACATTTTGTGGCCCTGAAAAAATTACCATCTTCGAAGGAGACTGCTGAGGTTTTTGTGACTAACATCGTCCGTCTACATGGAGTGCCTACTAAACTGATATCGGACAGAGGCTCACAATTTATCTCCAAGTTCTGGAAGGCTCTTTGTGGGAAACTCCAGATAGACCATCGGATGTCCAGTGCATACCACCCGCAGACAAACGGACAAACTGAGAGAGTAAACCAATGCCTCGAGCAGTACCTTCGCTGTCACTGCTCATATCTCCAGGACGACTGGGAGCGCCTGCTTCCTCTCGCGGAATTCTCCTATAACAATTCCAAAAGTGCCTCCACTCTTCACTCTCCATTCTTCTCGAACTACGGTTTTCACCCTTCTCCTCTCACTCCGATGAGTATCCCTACTAACGTGCCAGCTACTGAAGATTACATCTCCACATTACAGAAGACCCTCAAGGAGCTTAAAGAAAACCTTATCCGAGCTAGAGATCGACAAAAATGTTATTATGATCGACGCAGGAGGCCGAGTCCCCCATATCAAGCAGGGGACTCCGTCTGGCTCTCCACCAAAAACCTCCGCTTGGGTACTCCTTCTAAAAAATTGGGGAAACAGTTCCTGGGACCATTCCGTATCGAGAAGGTCGTCAACCCCAACACGATGAAACTCATTCTACCTCCTCGTTTTCAGGTACACCCCACCTTTCACGTATCTTTGCTGAAGCCTTTTCGTCCTAACCCTTTCCCGGGCAGGAACCCTGCCCCGTCACCTCCGGTCATTGTCCAAGGTGATGAAGAGTTCGAGGTTGAGGAGCTCTTGGATTCCAGAAGGAGGAGGGGGAGACTCCAGTACCTCATACGATGGAAGGGTTATGGTCCCCAAGATGATTCCTGGGAGGAGGCCGATGATGTCCACGCTCCAAAATTGCAAAGGGAGTTTCACCGCAGGTTCCCCGACCGGCCCTCCCCTTCTAGGGTACCCCGGAGGGGTTCCCTTGGGAGGGGGGTACTGTAACGATCGGCAGGGTGGTTCCATCTGCAGCACAGCGACTCCTCCCACTGGGCGGAGCTACCCCATATAAGCCCCGTGGCAGCTATGCACAGTGTTCCACTAATTTGGAGTGTGCACCGTGCATACTGCTACAGAAGCCTCCCCCATAGGCATTGGATCCGGACCCCGGAACCCCTGGGAACCTTATTCCTCACTCCGCTAACCTCCCTGGCAATCCGGGACGCTACTGAGGACTCTACCAAACCGCAAGTATAATGAATTCAGTGGCTGAATATAACCTGGACTATCAGTACCTTCCAACTAAACAATAATATTCAAGGCACTCTGTTCTCTGTATAACTTATGCAAGTGAGGTGTGTGTTATGGAAAACAAGATTTATGGACTATAACTGTTGCCTACATCAAAATGAATTACTACATCCACCTGTAGGGCGTATGGCATCTCGCCGCTAATAATACATTCAGAGCAGGGAACAGGTGTATGATGTCAGGATCCCTAACTCTCCGCTCAGTTGTTTGAGAGAGCCGCCTGGGAATCCACTACTGAACCTGATCTATAACCTCACTTTCCTTCTGGGTCTTGGGCACTGGTTAATGCAACACGATTCCGCAGTTGAGATCCTCGCAAAACAGCTCGGTGCATTACAGGTGTACAGGAAACAAGATGAAGCAACATGCATATATGACTGAGTGGATCCAAAGCTAAGGAACCAAAAGGGAGACCCCTGCACAAGACCTAGCACTTTCCCTGGCTGCTCAGCCTATGCAAAGATCCGAAAGGTGGAAGGTTGCATATCCACGTACCTCGACTATATAACCCCTGAACACCCTACAATAGTGAGGGGACACAACCACCGGCTCCCTACACCAGACACGGAGGGAGTCAGGGTCACCTGGGATCCAGCAAACAGAAAATAACAGATAAATGTTCAGCACTTAACTTTGTAGCAGACTGGAAAACAAGATCAGCATGCACACACACTCCAGGAAGTAGTATAAGCCGCCCAGTAATGCATTATGGGGCGGAATTTAAAGGGATGCAATCAGTCCAACTCCATGACAGCTGAGAGAGGCTAACGAGATGAGGAACTGAACAGCACAACAAAGAGAACTCAAGGAGGAGGTTCTGAAAGGCCTCTGTCAGAGCTTCTCAGCTGTCTGGTTGTGACAGTACCCCTCCCTCTACGAGTGGACTCCGGACACTCAGAGCCCACCTTCTCAGGATGGGACCTATGGAAAGCCCTGATGAGACGAGAGGCCTTAATGTCCGTCACTGGGACCCACATCCTCTCCTCAGGACCATAACCCTCCCAATGAACAAGGTACTGAAGAGAACCGCGGACAAGACGAGAATCCACAATCCTAGAGACCTGAAATTCAAGATTCCCATCAACCATAATCGGAGGAGGCAAAGGCGAGGGTACAATGGGTTGAACATAAGGTTTCAATAAGGACTTATGAAAAACATTATGGATCTTCCAAGTCTGAGGAAGATCAAGACGGTAGGCAACAGGATTGATGACAGACAGGATTTTGTAAGGCCCAATAAACCTAGGACCCAACTTCCCAGGAGGGAACCTTCAATTTGATATTCTTGGTAGACAACCACACCAGATCACCAACATTCAGGTCCGGACCAGGCACACGTCTCTTATCTGCCACACGCTTATATCTCTCACTCATGCTCTTTAGATTATCCTGAATCTTTTGCCAAATAGATGACAAAGACGAGGAGAATCTGTCCTCATCAGGTAAACCAGAAGACCCCTCTCCCGAGAAAGTCCCAAACTGCGGATGAAACCCATATGCACCAAAAAATGGTGACTTATTAGAGGACTCCTGACGACGGTTATTTAAAGCAAACTCAGCAAGGGACAAAAAAGAACACCAATCCTCTTGATTCTCCGCCACAAAACAGCGCAGATATGTCTCCAGATTCTGATTGACGCGCTCTGTCTGGCCATTCGACTGCGGGTGGAAAGCAGAAGAGAATGACAACCGAACCCCCAAGCGAGAACAGAAAGCCTTCCAGAATTTGGAAACAAACTGCGTGCCCCTATCAGAGACTATGTCTGAAGGAATACCGTGCAATTTGACAATGTGATCAATAAATGCCTGCGCCAGCGTCTTAGCATTGGGCAAACCAGGAAAAGGGATGAAATGCACCATTTTGTTAAAACGGTCCACCACCACCAGAATCACAGTCTTCCCCAAGGAACGAGGCAGGTCCGTTATAAAGTCCATGGACAGATGTGTCAAAGGACGGGAAGGAATGGGTAAGGGAAGGAGAGGACCTGATGGCCGTGAATGAGGGACTTTGGCACGAGCGCAAGTCTCGCAGGCTGCCACAAAACCCTCAACCGACTTACGAAGCGCAGGCCACCAGAATCTCCGAGCGATGAGATCCAGTGTGGCTCTTGCCCTCGGGTGCCCAGCAAGGACCGTATCGTGGTGTTCCTTAAAAATCTTGTGTCTTAAAGTGAGAGGCACAAACAACCTCCCAGGAGGACAAAGATCAGGAGCCTCTGACTGGGCTGCCTGCACCTCTGCCTCCAATTCAGAAAAGAGAGCAGAGACCACCACACCTTCAGCCAAAATGGGACCCGGGTCTTCAAAATTCCCGCCTCCCGGAAAACAACGTGACAGGGCATCTGCCTTCACATTCTTAACTCCAGGGCGGAACGTGACCACAAAATTAAACCTAGAAAAGAACAAAGACCATCTGGCCTGTCTCGGGTTCAGACGCTTGGCTGACTCCAAGTAGGCCAGATTTTTATGGTCAGTAAATACGGTAATAGGGTGTCTGGCTCCCTCTAGCCAATGGCATCATTCCTCAAAAGCCAACTTGATGGCCAACAATTCCCTATCTCCCACATCGTAATTTCTCTCTGCGGAGGAGAGTTTTTTCGAGAAAAAGGCACACGGTCGCCATTTGGCAGGAGAGGAACCCTGAGACAAGACCGCCCCCACACCCACCTCAGAAGCATCAACCTCAACTATGAAGGGTAAAGAAATATCAGGTTGTACCAAGATGGGAGCGGAAGCAAAATTCTCCTTGATATTAGAAAAAGCCTTACGCGTCTCTACTGACCAAGAAGAAAAATCTACCCCCTTTCTGGTCATATCAGTGAGTGGTTTAACAATAGAGGAATAATTCAAAATAAACTTCCTGTAATAATTGGCAAAGCCCAAAAACTGCATCAGCGCCTTCTGATTCTCAGGAAGCTCCCACTCAAGCACAACGCGGACCTTCTCGGGGTCCATGCGAAAACCAGAAGCGGAGAGAAGGAACCCCAGAAATTGAATTTCTGGAACCGCAAACACACATTTTTCCAGTTTCGCATATAATTTATTCTCCCGCAGGATGAGCAAGACTTGACGTAAATGTTCCTTATGAGTTTTGAAATCAGGAGAAAAAATCTAAATGTCATCCAAATACACTAATACAAATTTTCCCATCAAATGATAAAAAATGCTGTTCACGAAATGCTGAAAAACAGCTGGGGCATTCATCAAACCAAAAGGCATAACCAAATTCTCAAAATGGCCCTCAGGGGTATTGAAGGCCGTCTTCCATTCGTCTCCTTCTCTGACCCTGACCAGGTTGTATGCCCCTCTTAGATCTAATTTGGAAAATACTTTAGCCCCAACAACCTGGTTAAACAGGTCCGGGATCAGAGGAAGCGGATAAGGGTCACGAATAGTGATACTGTTCAGCTCCCTGAAATCCAGACAAGGTCTTAAAGAACCATCTTTTTTCTTAACAAAGAAAAAACCAGCGGCAACAGGTGACTTCGAGGGTCGTATATGTCCTTTTCTCAGACTCTCAGAGATATAAGCACGCATAGCGATCCTCTCAGGTTGGGAAAGATTGTATAAACGAGATTTAGGCAGTTTGGCGCCTGGGATGAGATTAATAGGGCAATCGTACTCCCTGTGCGGGGGCAAATCCTGAACTCCACTCTCAGAGAAGACATCCGAAAATTCAGAGAGAAAAGATGGTACAGTCTTAGTAGCAACCTCAGAAACAGATGTCGTGAGGCAATTCTCTCTGCAAAAGTCACTCCAACCATTTATTTGCCTCGCTTGCCAATCAATGGTGGGGTTATGTTTAGTGAGCCAGGGTAGCCCCAACACTAGAGGGGTAGGCAAACCGCTAAGGACGAAACATGACATCCTCAAAATGAGCATCACTCACAATTAAACGGATATTGTGAACTATGCCCTTTAATGATTTCTGAGAAAGTGGAGCGGAATCAATAGCGAAAACAGGAATATCCTTTCCCAAAGTGCGCACCTGGAAACCATGAGTTATCGTAAATTGATTATCAATGAGATTGACCTCTGCTCCACTATCCACAAAAATCTCACAAAAAACGGGAACTACAAGCAAATGGAAAACCTTCAATTTCCGCCTCAACCCTGCCAATAGTAACAGACGGAACATTTTTAAAAGTTTTTTTCCTGTTTGTTTCTTTATTACTCCCAGAAAACTGCCTGAATCTCCTAGAGGGACAAATATTTGCCAAATGATTTATACCTCCACAACAAAAACAAACCCTCCCATGCGAGCTGAATCTTCTGTTGTCAGAAGCAATCAACCCCAGCTGCATGGGCTCCTGCTCAGAAGGGGCTGACAGCGACTGAGACCCCTGCACACAGAATGGGACCACTGCACTGTCCTGGGACTGAGTATGACAGGAAGGGGACATCTCTCCTCTCTCTCTAAGACGCCTGTCAATACGAACGGCCTGAGACATAGCAGAGTCCAAAGAAATAGGCCTCTCATGAAAGGCAAATGCATCTTTCAATCCCTCTGAAAGACCATGGCAAAATTGACTTCGGAGTGCAGCATCATTCCAACCAGTATCAACTGCCCATCTCCGAAATTCTGAGCAGTATATTTCAGCGGATTGTTTACCCTGGCATAATAGATGTAGTCTAGACTCAGCCAGAGCAATACGATCCGGATCATCATATATCTGACCCAGGGCTAAAAAGAATTCATCCACTGAACGGAGAGGCCGTGCCCCCTCCGGCAGCGAAAAGGCCCAGGACTGAGCGTTACCCCTGAGCAGCGATATAATGATCCCCACCCTCCGTTCCTCATCACCAGAGGAATGGGGAAGAAGGCGAAAATGGAGTTTTCAAGCCTCTCTAAAACGCACAAAATTCTCACTACCCCCGGAGAAGGTATCCGGGAGCGAGATCTTAGGCTCAGAACAAACTCCATGAACGCAAGCTGAACCGGTCACTTGAAGCTGAGAAAAAGTCTTACGGAGATCAGCTACCTCCAATGAAAGACCCTGGAAGCGTTCAGCCAAAAGTTAAACCGGATCCATGCTTGAGACAGTTTTGGCGGCTTATAATGTCACGGATGGTGTACAGGAAACAAGACAAAGCAACATGCATATATGACTGAGTGGATCCAAAGCTAAGGAACCAAAAGGGAGACCCCTGCACAAGACCTAGCACTTTCCCTGGCTGCTCAGCCTATGCAAAGATCCGAAAGGTGGAAGGTTGCATATCCACGTACATCGACTATATAACCCCTGAACACCCTACAATAGTCAGGGGACACGACCACCGGCTCCCTACACCAGACACGGAGGGAGTCAGGGTCACCTGGGATCCAGCAAACAGAAAATAACAGATAAATGTTCAGCACTTAACTTTGTAGCAGACTGGAAAACAAGATCAGCATGCACACACACTCCAGGAAGTAGTATAAGCCGCCCAGTAATGCATTATGGGGCAGAATTTAAAGGGATGCAATCAGTCCAACTCCATGACAGCTGAGAGAGGCTAACGAGATGAGGAACTGAACAGCACAACAAAGAGAACTCAAGGAGGAGGTTCTGAAAGGCCTCTGTCAGAGCTTCTCAGCTGTCTGGTTGTGACACAGTGGAACCCTCGCATACGATAGGAGATTTGGATCCAGAGGCAGCCAGGATTTTTTCCTTAGTCTGGTAGTATACCAGTCAGCAGATAACATCACTTGGGGCCTCGTTTTTCTTTGGTAGAGGGTGCAACGCTCTGTGAGCCTGATCCACCTCTAAGTTGCCAGGTTACGGGCCCAGTAGATCAGAGAAGATGGAGGTAAGGGAGGCAGTCAGCTCATCTGGGGTCAATGACTCGGGTATCCCCTTCAGCCTGACGTTGTTCCTGCACCCCTGATTCTCTTGATCCTCTATTAGGGAGGATAGGTGGTTTACATAAGCCTGACAGTTATCTAGGCTGTGTGCTACTGCAGTTTTAAATCAAGCAGAGACGTCTGTGTTGTTTCCAGCGTCTCCAATCTGGAGCGCATGTGTCTTAAATCTTGTCTAATGTCTCTTAATTCAAGTTCCAGCGGTTCCAAGGAATGCGCCATCAGCTCTTTGAGTAAATATTTAGATATCCTCTGGTCCTCTCCCTCTGTCACAGGGTCTTCTGCTTCACTGCCTCCGATTCCTCAGCTTGTGACACAGGTGGATTTCTCTGTTTGCCCGGAGCCATCTTGCCAGACCCATGTGTTGTATTTGCAGGCATCTTCCTTAAAAATTGCTCGATCTCCCCTTGGCTGGAACCCATTTTTAGGTCAGTAGCTAATAATTAGCCCGATAAAGGCTGGCCAGCAGCGGAGCTCAACAAGCAGCTTGCATGTGGCTCGGCTGCGAAAAACCGCCCCCACCTTCTCTAAACTTCGGAATGCACATGTCCAACTGTTTAATGTTTCAGTACTTTTTGCACAACTTGCTGTTCTCTAACAAGGAGCTTAACAGCAAAATTCACAACAGGTGTTTGATCCATGAATCGCCCAATAAATTTCCTGGTTCAATTAGAATTGGTACATGACATAATGAGACCAAGACAACACCTAACAATTAATCAACAGTACCTCGCCATTGCGAGGCTTCAAGCAGGATGTTCTCAGACAGAAGTGGCCACTGAGCTGAGAGTGTCATCAGCAGGTTAGAACAGAGATGCAGAGAAACTGGAAGAGTCACAGAAAGGCATAGAAGTGGAAGTTCTTTGGCCACATCCCACACTGATGACCGCTTCATTGTGAACTCAAGGTAGATTTAAGGGAGGTGATAGGCACCCAAGTGTCACGTCAGACCATTCTAAAGCATTTACATCAGCGTGGTCTGCGTGCTAGATGACCAGCAAGGGTACCTGACTAAACCACGAGGCACAGACGTCATTGTTTTGCATGGGCCAGAGAGAATCTACTCTAGAAAAGGGAACAGTGGGCCTCAGTGCTGTTCACTGATGAAAGTCGATTCACGCTGAACAGAAATGATGTCCGCTAATGTCAAGGAAAGCGCTGTTGTCACTAGAAGAGCCTTTGGTGGTAGTGGTGTTACAGTGTGGGCAGGTGTGTCTAGTCAATACAGAACTGTCCTACACTTTGTGAATGGTACAGTGACAAGCCCATACTACTTGAAAAACATCATTATTCCAGTAATTGTGCCTCTGCATGAACAACACAGGCCTAATTTTATCTTAATGGATGACAATGCGCCAGTTCATTGAGGTCACATCATTAGGGAATGGCTGGTGGGGACTAGGCCTGCATTTTCTCCAGACCTGAATCCCATTGAAAACCTATGGGATCAGCTGAGTCGCTGTGTAGAGGCTCGTAACTCTGTACCCCAGAACCTCAATGAGAGCCAACCTCCAAGAAGAGTGGGAGGCCATGCCTCAGCAGACAATAACTATATAAAATAAATAAAACACCTGGAAAACAATGCAATAGAGTTGAGATATTCAAAGTATCAACAGTTAGTGTTTGGTTAATAACCACATAATCAAGGCAGTACACCCTTTATTTTGGGTTCTACAGCAGGATATATGTTGAGGAAGGGTCACATCATTATGGGGTGGCATCTCTCCTTGCCGTGTGCAGAAGAGATAGAAGAGACAGGCTTGCGGACGCAGTACAGAGGCAATGACGTCTTTAACTAAAATAGTGCAGTGTTTTATTCACACAGACGTAAAGTGACAAAATAACAGTTTCAAGAAAAACAGTCACCTTGAGTCTGGTGTTTGTTTACACCAGGCTGCAGCACATAAGTCCTTGAAGGAAGCAGTAGTCCATGTGCTTTTGTCCACAAACAATGTGGCAGGCCGAGTCCAGGCCCAAACGCTCAAGCTCCAACACCCAGACTGCCAGCACTCCACTAGCAGATGGAGGATAATCCACCCAGCTGAACATGCTGGCTGGGTTTTTATATCCCAGCCAAAACCCGGCCTGGAACCGTGGGGAACAGCCCAATAAGAACCGGCCCGGATCGGCTTTACAGCCATTCTGACAACTGAAGTGTCAGACTGCACTACAGAACTGACACTTCAGGAAAAAAAGAAAGTTGATGGCTCCTTGTTCCTTCTTACACATCATACAGATGCTGGATATCCTCCAGTGGAATGTCATTCCAAGCTCTCTTAACTTGGACCTGAAGTTCAGAAAAGGTGGTTGTTGGCTGCTCTGCATGGGAGATTTGTCTTTCCATCCAGTCCTAGACATTCTCAATGGGGCAGATATCTGGCGATCAAGCAGACTGTGGGTCCTGCTGGAGTCATCGAAGAGCACATTGGGTAGCGTGGATAGTGAATTGGCAGGTAATATTTTGTGGAAACACCACATCTCCTGAGCAAAAAAAAAGGCAGCAGGATTGATTCCACAATGTCCTGGACATAGCGAAGGCTGTTCAATGTTCCCTCCACTAATACCAGATTGGAAAGACCATGGTAGCTAATGGAGTAGCACACCATGACACCTTGTGTTGCTCATCGATGGCAAAAAATAGAGTTCAGGGATAAAAATATGTTTTGCCTTGGTCCTAATTAGAGATGAGCGAAGCGACTTCGGATGCTACATGCGAAGTCGCTTTGCATTTTATTTTTTGTTATAATGCTATATGGAGATCCTTCTCCATACAGCATTAGAATGTACTGCCTCCGATGAGGCAAAGTACGTTATTCACGAAGTTGGGCGCAACCATCTGCATGGAGTTTGTATGTTCTCCCCGTGTTTGTGTTGCCCGTGATCCTAGGAAGGCTCGTCCCCATCGGTGGCCTTGCGGGGATCAGGAGCAACATGGGTGCCAGCATTTTAATTAACTGGGATAAAATTCCAAAGATAAATGTGCCCATGGCCAGAATCTCAAATAATCATCTCCACCTTTCAAAGATATGAGATCTTCTCAACGTTATGGACAAGAAAGCATAAAGGTTGCTGAAGAGATCTTTGGAAACAACTACTGCAGACCCAGCATTGCTGCAACCTATACAGGGAGTGCAGAATTATTAGGCAAATGAGTATTTTGACCACATCATCCTCTTTATGCATGTTGTCTTACTCCAAGCTGTATAGGCTCGAAAGCCTACTACCAATTAAGCATATTAGGTGATGTGCATCTCTGTAATGAAAAGGGGTGTGGTCTAATGACCAACACCCTATATCAGGTGTGCATAATTATTAGGCAACTTCCTTTCCTTTGGCAAAATGGGTCAAAAGAAGGACTTGACAGGCTCAGAAAAGTCAAAAATAGTGAGATATCTTGCAGAGGGATGCAGCACTCTTAAAATTGCAAAGCTTCTGAAGCGTGATCATCGAACAATCAAGCGTTTCATTCAAAATAGTCAACAGGGTCGCAAGAAGCGTGTTGAAAAACCAAGGCGCAAAATAACTGCCCATGAACTGAGAAAAGTCAAGCGTGCAGCTGCCAAGATGCCACTTGCCACCAGTTTGGCCATATTTCAGAGCTGCAACATCACTGGAGTGCCCAAAAGCACAAGGTGTGCAATACTCAGAGACATGGCCAAGGTAAGAAAGGCTGAAAGACGACCACCACTGAACAAGACACACAAGCTGAAACGTCAAGACTGGGCCAAGAAATATCTCAAGACTGATTTTTCTAAGGTTTTATGGACTGATGAAATGAGAGTGAGTCTTGATGGGCCAGATGGATGGGCCCGTGGCTGGATTGGTAAAGGGCAGAGAGCTCCAGTCCGACTCAGACGCCAGCAAGGTGGAGGTGGAGTACTGGTTTGGGCTGGTATCATCAAAGATGAGCTTGTGGGGCCTTTTCGGGTTGAGGATGGAGTCAAGCTCAACTCCCAGTCCTACTGCCAGTTTCTGGAAGACACCTTCTTCAAGCAGTGGTACAGGAAGAAGTCTGCATCCTTCAAGGAAAACATGATTTTCATGCAGGACAATGCTCCATCACACGCGTCCAAGTACTCCACAGCGTGGCTGGCAAGAAAGGGTATAAAAGAAGAAAATCTAATGACATGGCCTCCTTGTTCACCTGATCTGAACCCCATTGAGAACCTGTGGTCCATCATCAAATGTGAGATTTACAAGGAGGGAAAACAGTACACCTCTCTGAACAGTGTCTGGGAGGCTGTGGTTGCTGCTGCACGCAATGTTGATGGTGAACAGATCAAAACACTGACAGAATCCATGGATGGCAGGCTTTTGAGTGTCCTTGCAAAGAAAGGTGGCTATATTGGTCACTGATTTGTTTTTGTTTTGTTTTTGAATGTCAGAAATGTATATTTGTGAATGTTGAGATGTTATATTGGTTTCACTGGTAAAAATAAATAATTGAAATGGGTATATATTTGTTTTTTGTTAAGTTGCCTAATAATTATGCACAGTAATAGTCACCTGCACACACAGATCTCCCCCTAAAATAGCTAAAACTAAAAACTACTTCCAAAAATATTCAGCTTTGATATTAATGAGTTTTTTGGGTTCATTGAGAACATGGTTGTTGTTCAATAATAAAATTAATCCTCAAAAATACAACTTGCCTAATAATTCTGCACTCCCTGTACAGTCAGGGCCAACAAGATCTGGGTGGATTAGCTGAAAAAATATCGAACTACTAAAACACACTAATGGAACAGAAGCTGATGTTCATTTTAGGGGCTGTCTGATATCCTGGATAATGACTAGGACGTTTGGAATTCAGATTTTTCCATGAGAGATTCTTTCAAATTCCAACTACTATGAACAAGCAAGAAAAGGTAAATCTTCTAACCACTATCAAGCCTCCAAACTAAGAAGTTAAATGAAGTAGACTCTTTGTAACGGTCACATACACACACACACAGGGGGGAGGATAGTGACCACTGCGCTCCACCCTCACCCCTGGCCCTGCCTACTTGCCTCACGAGTCCTGATGACAGGGGACAACTGGACGGCAGTCCCTAACTTAGGATACGTGCGGGAAAGACAGACAAGACAAATAACAGATAGTGAACGGACCGGGTCAAAACCAAGAGGACAACGCAGTACAGAGGGATAAGCAAAGAATGGTCAGGAGTCGCCCTTTTATCAGGGCGTCCTTTCTACATGGCTGACTCTGTCGACTCTACTTGATCTTCAGTCACAACCTTCGCCTCTTATGCCGATTAAACTCCTCCCATTCTACCTGCTGAAGGGTTATAAAGGTCTGATACATACAATATGTGGACGAGACTTGGAAACTACACTACTGGTGACATACTGAAAAACGGATTAGTCCCGCAGGTGGGGGATCTTCCGGCATCACTCAAGTTGGACAACTGGTCCGCACTGCACTATGCTCATTTCAGTTTTTTCTGCAGACAATATTTAGACCTGACACACCTTAATTATCTCCCCTCCTGGTACGATGCCCTCTGAACATCCGGTTCCCCAGCAAAGAAAGTACTTTCCTTAATATATAACAAAATCCTAGCGGCTATCTCTAGGAATATACCCCATGTCATTTCTCAATGGGAGAAAGACATGGGGCTTCCCCTGGTGGCATCTGACAGAGGAGATTCTCCGACATTCCCACAGCTACTCTAGATGTGTCCGAATCCAGGAGAATTCTTACAAACTAGTAACCCAATGGTACCGAGCTCCCACTATCTTTCACAAAATGGACCCCACCTCCTCCCCGGGTTGCTGGAGATGCCACAGAGATTTGGGCACGAATTACCACGTTTGGTGGACTTGCTCAGAGATGACAGAGTTCTGGGGAGCGGTGTCAAAGGACATACAATCTATATGCTCTATAGGAACTCCTTTAACACCCAAGATAGTACTCCTTAATCTACCAACTAGGGATTATCCTCTTTCCAAACTCTCGCTAGTTTCACACCTAGTAGCAGCGGCAAAAATCCTCGTCCCACGCCACTGGCTCTCGACAGATGCGCCGACTAGAGGGGAGTGGATAGAAAGAGTAAGAGAAATTTGCAGATTTGAAGAACTCTCTAGCTGGGAATCCCTTTCTCACGATAAGTACCTTAAACAATAGGCTCCTTGGTTTACGTGGTGTGTTTCAAATTGGCTGACTCCTTTACCTTAAGTCCCCTTGTCTCCTTAGCACTCTCGCTTTGACCTAGACCTCTTTAACTGCTATGGTATGTGGACATTAATAGCAGATGGCTCCTTTTCACTGATAAACCGGCCATAGCTTTATCTGTCTCAGCAACATCCCGCTTCTAACACCATCCAGCTAGACATAGTCATACTGATGTGTACACCTTCCTGTGATCCAGGTTATGTATGTTTGTTAGTCTGTATTCCTTTTATGGCTATTACTGCCTTACACGATTTGTTAGGTAGATGTTGTATAGGGAAGAAACGACGTCTATGCAAATGATGTACAAAGATGTGCTACAACGTATATCAACTTGAGCGTTGTTCCTGTATAACTCTGTCTTGTTGAATAAATAAAGATTTCAAACAAACAAACAAAGAATGGTCAGGAGAAGCCGGGGTCATAAATACAAGGAGAGTCGAGAAGTACCAAAGGAGTCCGCAAAGAATAGTCAGGTGGAAGCCGAGGTCAATATACCAGGAAGGATGCGCAGTACAGGAGGAGCAGGCAAAGGATCATCAGGGAAAAGGATCAGGTAAGTACACAGGTATCCAACAACTGCCAGGAACCTAAATTAACAGGCAACCTGTGGCCAGCAGGCTGCCTGTATTTATAGTGAGAAGTTGCTGGTTTGTGTGCGATTGCACACAGTAGGGTATTTGTTTGGCGCACAAAAGGACGACCTCAGACAGTGGACTTTGGTGAAATAGCTGTTTTTATTGTTCAGTAGACAACGCGTTTCGGAGTTTATAACTCCTTTATCAAGTCTAAAACAAGGGTATAAAATAAAAAAATGCCGGAGGCAAGAGATGTATCCCCACCTGGTTAGATGGGTGTGGACATGCATTAAACAGTGGAATATTTAGAGAGTTTGTGCGCGTGCCTTTAAGCGTTAAAATGTGCATAGTTATATACAAAAAAAAACATGGACACCGCCCTCCCCCGCCCCCTTAGCACATCAGCTGATCGGCGCAGCAATACCAGTAGCCTTCCCGCCTGACGTCACAACCCCGCCCCCGCCACCCGAACTCAAAAAGCGCGCGCTCAGACACATGGAGAGCGGCGTTCCCAGCACAACCAGACGCTCCAGGCAAGAGGCAGACAGCAACAGCGCTTGTGATGTCCACATCCCCCATTGCACCCCAAATAACTTGGTCAGCCTATCCAACCACCATGTGGGGCCACATTCCACCAGCGCAGCTCACAACCCCCACCATTATACAGGATATCCATCCTCCTCCCTCCAGCACCATCAAAATACCACCACACACTGCACCCACCCTTCTCATTACCACCGGCCACCCGCCCCCTTCATTATATTACCCCCACCTTCTTTATTACCCCCACAGCCATATTCCAAACACAACACACTACATCACATTGCACTGCACCATGTTCCCCCCCCCCCCAACCTGCCACCTGTCATATTTCCTCGCACCCCCCTCCCCCCCTCAGTTCCATCACCACACACACAGACATCATCATGCCCCTTCGCCCAGTGTCCGTCTTCTCATTTGTTGTGTTTTTATTCCCACAGCCATCTGGCCTGTCTCTCTGCTGACGCCCGATTAAGGTAAACCCCCAACCCCCCCCCCCCCCCCCCCACAACCACATTCAACCTAATACCGTCATAACACACACACACATACCGCACTAGGGACACCAGCCTTCACACGCCATATACATTCACTCATCCGATAACCACAGTCCTCCTGAAACATACTTGAGCACACAATCTTTTATGCCAGCAGAAATAATACACACCTGGGCCCAATAGTGACCTCATACGCGGACCACTGAATACTTACTGACTTCCTTCGCTTTTAATCAACTGCTGCTGCTGTCACTGACATTTGCATTTTTATTTCTCTGCAAACTACAGATCTTATTATTGCCTTTATCATCATTATTTTATATATAAATTATTTTTTTGTATATAACTATGCACATTTTAACGCTTAAAGGCACGCGCACAAACTCTCTAAATATTCCACTGTTTAATGCATGTCCACACCCATCTAACCAGGTGGGGATACATCTCTTGCCTCCGGCATTTTTTTCTTTTATACCCTTGTTTTAGACTTGATAAAGGAGTTATAAACTCCGAAACGCGTTGTCTACTGAACAATAAAAACAGCTATTTCACCAAAGTCCACTGTCTGAGGTCGTCCTTTTGTGCGCCAATCAAATACCCTACTGTGTGCAATCGCACACAAACCAGCAACTTCTTCCCTCACAGTCCCTAGGAGTCCCTGGCAACTCCACCTAAGGGACCGAACGGGTATTGGCAGCACCGACCTTTCCAAAATAACCAACGCCCCCTTATTTCTCCACGTGTACCTACCTTCACGGACGTTGAGCTCCAACCAGCACAACACCAAAAGGTGAGCACACTTCGACCATTACGCAGAACAACACAACCGCTACCCACCACCCTATGAGCGCCTCTCCCCTTTCTTTTCTCTCTCGCCAAACTGCTGTATTTATAGTGGGGAGTGAGGGTCATGTGACGTGGCCAGCGTCACATGACCGACAGACCGACCAGTCGAGCACCGAGTGATCAGCTCGGCGCTCAAGGCAGACCTAGGAGCAGGGAGCCTCCCAGCTAGCAAAGCCGCCCTGGGAACGAGGTCAAACACAGATCCTCGTTCCCAAAGCTAAGCAGCAGGTCTGCGGCTGATGGGAGACCGAGTGTGCCTTAGGCACCCCGTTACACTCTTCTTTTCAAAATTGTTCTTGTTTTGGTACCACATAAGTCAATGTTTCTGTTCAGCAGAACTTCACCACCTTCGATTTCCAGCTCTGCTTTACGGCCTCACTTTGGACCTAAATATTTTTGCAAAGATGATGGCTGATATCACCACCTTATTTCCCAGGTTAGGGATGCTAATACTTGAATTATTTTCTAGTGGTTGGAAATTCAGCGGAAGGTTAAAATTATTTACTGATGGTGATGAAATCCTTTTCCTCCCTGCAACAGACAGTGAATCCAGATAAATCAAATCTGAAGCCAAGGAAAACAAAAATTTCTGGGGATGTTGTTGAATTCCAGTTTGCAGACTTCCTTCCATCCAGCAGATAAGCAAACAACTCTCTCCATTAGTCTTGACCAGATCACGTTCTATAAAGGAAATAATACCAGTTCTTGTGGACAATCTCAGATATAGTTAAATACACAATATACACCTTTAATAATATAGCTAATAACATATGGATAAAAAAGATATAGATACAAATATGGATAAGAAATATATTTGAGTCAATGTAGGGAAGGTGATAAGAAAAAAGTTGATAAAAAGTTGTATAGATAAAAATTCAGTCGGTATTGCGATAGAAGAGTCTTTGTAGTAGAAGGGCCAGTAGGGAATCCGGACATCAAACTAAGTAATAGGTAAAATCTTCATAGACTGTCCATTCATAGTTCTATATATATCTCTGGTTGCCCAGGAGGGGTAGTACCCGTTGATAGGGGATGTAACTGTGTAGTTAAAACGAGAGGGGGGAGAGAGTAGGCCCCTTTAAGAGTAAACTTCCCCATGAAATTTTAGAAGAATACAGCCCCTTTAGGGGAACACGGTCCTCTCATTTGTATTACAATGTACTTAAAAGCAGAGGTTTAGGTGATGGGCACATGCTACTTCAGATGTGTTCAATTAGCGGTATGGTAGCAGTATGTCCGTTATCAAAAAATGGGGATCCCCTGTGTCTGGATCCTTATGAGTGGTCTTCCAATGCTAATCCAGGATATGCAGGGTTCTTGGGTCGGTACCAAACGCCTTTCGGGGAGTATCCTTTCCCTTCATCAGTGGTACCTGCATACTCCTACTTTGGACTTTAAATACCTTCTGGTTGAATATAATTATCCAATCATTCAATTATCTAATAAAGATATTATCAAAGATGTTATAAAAAATTGGTTGGATTTTACTATAGCCGTTGGCCATTATAGTGATAATAGGTTGAAGATGATAATGAAAGAGAAGATATATATATTATAAGTGCATAATAGACAAAGAAGTACAGGAATAAAAAGAACAATAAAGGGAACAATAAGAGATTAAGATGATAACAATATATATATATATATATATATATATATATATATATATATATAGAGTAAAAATATATGTATGGATCCTCATAATTAATCTAAGTATATATAATGATGTATGATGGTATATCTAGAAAATTGTTGGTATACGTGTTATATATATTCTTTGTGTTAGATCTGACTGGCTGGGACTAGTAGTTCTACGGTGATGAAGAATTTGTATTTATCATTATGGAGGGATTTGTTGTTATCTTTTGCATATTGTTGCTATTCGATTAGTTATCAATTTATTGTTATTATTGGTGGTCTGCTATGCAATGTAGATGGTCTGTTTCTAGGTATTAGTGGTCTGATTCTACAATACATTGAATCTATCTGATTCTGAATACATTAGATAGAAAGTAGAAAATGGGTGGAGGCCCGCGGTCGAGGGGGGGGAAGTAATAGTGCTGGTAAACAGCCGGACTATGACTACATATCGATCCGGGGGCCCCACACCCTTTAAAGAAAGCCAAAGATCTAAAATTCGGAATTCAGTCCCTCCGGGATGATGGAGTTGAATTAAAAAATGTATTTGGATTCTATACGTGACATCTTTCTTATATGGTCACCTCCTCTCCAGTTGCAGCGTCCCACTACGTGTGTGTGGGCACTGCTTAAAAGCACTTTTTATCTTAACAATTGTACTATGCTGTATTATATGACTTTGTATTAATGTATCTGCAAAATCCCTGTTACCAGGCAGATTAGGTGTAATTTATACATCCCACCACTAGATGGGGATAAGACTTAGGTTCTATATATACCTAGTTCAGGCCTAGTGAGTGAGTTCAGATCAGAGCGGAGAATGTAGTTGGGATCAGTGTGGAGATCAGTGATTAGTAGACTGATGCTGAGAGTGAGAGAGTGCAGATCTAGCACTTCTGCTCTGATGAAAGTTTAGTCCAGAAAGGGACCAAAGATACATCCAAAAGGATAAAAGCCACAAATCAAGCATCAAGGACCTTTGGGATATTCAGATGAAGGATACCATAGCCTCCGGCAATCTCACCAAATTACACTGATACAGAAAATATCCGGCTAAGCTTAAATCAAGCCTAAGAAAGCCTGGAAACAGTGGACTTGCAGAATTAACTCTAATACCATTCAGAGACTGTATTCTTGTACTGCTGCAACAAAAGTAATTAACAGTAAAAGTTGTGAGTTGCATCTTACCACTGTCTACCTCATTATTACCACTATTGGTTGTACCACCAGTAACGGTACTGGCGTCACGACAAAAACCATCAAGGGACTCAGCCGCAACAAGCACCCTAAGCACCCCTAACATCAAGGGCACCTCAACCACCATCTTGGCTGATGCTTCCCTACCACAGAGCGTGCCCTGGAGGATTTTGTGCTGTCCACCTCAACACTGTGCAGTCAGCCCAGGGAGGGCTAACCGTGAGTAAACTGAGGAACTGTGTGTTATAATTTGGCCCCTCATCGGTCCACCGTGCACCTCACGTGTTGCCCCTGCGCTACTGGCTGGCTGCACAGTCTCTCTCTACTTTTTCAGTAGCAGCAAAAGAGAGACCAGTGTGATCTTGGTTGTGGTGTCTTCTAAAATGTCTCGAGAGTGGATGTTTTTCATAGCCAGATTTTATTTTATTGATGTGTTCTGCTATCCTTATTCTTAATGTCCTTTTGGTTCTCCCTATGTAATATTTGATACATGGGCATTCGATCGCATATATCACGCTTATACTGTTGCAGGTTAAGGCTTGTTTTATTTCATGTTTTCTCCAGATCTTGCACTCAAAAAGGTAATTCTGTCTAGATCTCTAGTGGCTTCTAATGATTTCTCAATTTGAAGGACTGGATAGTTCTTTGCAATGAATTGTTGTGTTATTACTATTGCTTCCTGTTCAAAAGTCTCCTTCTCAGTACAGTTTCTCTTGAGTCTTCTAAACTGACTACCTGGAATGTTGAGTAGCCACCTAGGTAGGTGGCAACTCGAATATAGTATAAAACTGTTGTTGACCATAGGCTTCTGGTATGTGCTGCAGATTAATTTCTCATTTTGAATTTTGATATGTAGATCCAAGAATTCTATATGGGATTTACTTGTGTTGGATGTGAAACTTAGATTTACCTCATTGTTATTGATTTCCCTTTAGAATTCATTGAGTTCCTCCTCATTCCCCTTCCAAATGAAGATGCCGTCGTCTATATAACGCAACCAGAGCACCAGGTCCGTCCCCAGTCTATGGTCGATATACTGCTCCTCCCACTGGGACATAAATAAATTAGCATAACTGGGGGTGAACCTGGTGCTCATCGGGGTGCCCTTCACCTGGAGGAAAATATCATCCTCAAAAGGAGAAATAATTGTGGGTTAGAATATGTCTTGCCCCATCTACCAGGAAGTCAATTTGTTCCTCAGGAAATGAGCCGCTTTTTTCTAATTGTCTACTCATGGCTGCTAGACCATCCATATGATTAATTGTGGTATAGAGGGACTGCACATCTAAGGTCCCTAGAGTCCATGTTGGGTCATATACCAATTTTTCTAAAACTTTAATAATTTGGGTGCTATCTTTCACGTAAGATCTGGTGTTTTTTACTACTGGTTGTAAAAGTGTATCGATATATTTCACTTACTAATCAACATTTTTTAGACAAAACACCCCCTCACCACAGAACAAGATTACGACTCACACAAAATCACAATCCAACCAGCTCTCACCAATACAACCTAAGATACCGACAGGACAATCAAGAATGGAACAACAGGCACAATCACTGGCACAAATCCCCAAAGACCAGAACACCAAACACCAGAACCAAAAACAAAAACACAAACCAAACTTCTACATAAAGGACTTAAATTCGCTCCCACTAACAAATTAAATAAATTCCAAACATTTATCAGAATAGAGAAATTTATAAGAAAACTCTGTTTGAAAAAATATTTTCTAAAAAACCCAATAGAACAACCATTACATTTGGATTTCAGATTTAAACATACAAATTTTAAAAGAAAAATTCTCATTATACCCTAAACAAGATATAGGTCAAGAAATTGCCACATTCAGGAAATCAGTCAAATCAGATATTAGAAAGCTAAATATTAGAAATAAGAATTTTACGAACAATTTGTCAAATCAGGAAATTGAGGCTATCAAATCACTACAAGCACAAAATTCTATCACCATATGCCCCGCAGACAAAGGGGGCGCTATTGTGATCTTAGATACGAAGAAATATAACGACGAATGTAAAAGGCAACTATCCGACCTATCAACCTACAAAAAACTAACTAAAGACCCAACTAAAGATTTCTCTAAACCACTCAACTATCTTTGCCAACAAGGGAAAGAAATAGGTACCTTACTTGAACAAGAAGCTAAATTCATATTAAATGCAGAACAAAAAATTCCGATGTTCTATTGTCTACCTAAGGTACACAAAAACCCAGACAACCCCCCGGGATGCCCAATTATCTGGGGAATTGGGTCCCTAACTTCAAATCTATCAAAATATATCGATACACTTTTACAACCAGTATTAAAAAACACCACATCTTACGTGAAAGATAGCACCCAAATTATTAAGGTTTTAGAAAAATTGGTATATGACCCAACATGAACTCTAGGGACCTTAGATGTGCAGTCCCTCTATACCACAATTAATCATATGGATGGTCTAGCAGCCATGAGTAGACAATTAGAAAAAAGCAGCTCATTTCCTGAGGAACAAATTGACTTCCTGGTAGAAGGGGCAAGACATATTCTAGCCCACAACTATTTCTCCTTTGAGGATGACTTTTTCCTCCAGGTGAAGGGCACCGCGATGGGCACAAGGTTCACCCCCAGTTATGCTAATTTATTTATGTCCCAGTGGGAGGAGCAGGATATCGACCATAGACGAGGGACGGAACTGGTACTCTGGTTGCGTTATATAGACGATGCCATCTTCATTTGGAAGTGGAATGAGGAGGAACTCAATGAACTCTTCAGGGAAATCAATAACAATGAGGTAAATCTAAGTTTCACATCCAACACAAGTAAATCCCATATAGAATTCTTGGATCTACATATCAAAATTCAAAATGAGAAATTAATCTGCAGCACATACCAGAAGTCTACGGCCAACAACAGTTTTATACTATATTTGAATTTCCACCTACCTAGGTGGCTACTCAACATTCCAGGTAGTCAGTTTAGAAGACTCAAGAGAAACTGTACTGAGAAGGAGACTTTTGAACAGGAAGCAATAGTAAAGACACAACAATTCATTGCAAAGAACTATCCAGCCCATCAAATTGAGAAATCATTAGAAGCCACTAGAGATCTAGACAGAATGATCTTTTTGAGTGCAAGATCTGGAGAAAATAAAAAAACGGAAACAAATGAGAATGACATAAATCCCAAAATTATACTCCCTTTCAACAAGAATTATAAGTCAATAGAAAAGATTAATAATAACCACTGGCACTTTTTACAGAAAGATAAAACCATAGGCTCTATTCTCACCACAAAACCACAAATTGTTTACACTAAAGCCCCCAATTTAAAACTCAGAGTTGCACCAACAGTGAAGTCACAGACAAACCAAAAACTTCATTCCTTGGGAGGTTGGCTAAAATTAAATGGGTTTTTCAGATGTGAAAGGTGCCCAAACTGTAAGATCACCTCTTTCCCCAAAACTACGAAATCTATCACCTCTACTTCTGGTCACTATAAACATGAAATAAAACAAGCCTTAACCTGCAACAGTATAAGTGTGATATATGCGATCAAATGCCCATGTAACAAATATTACATTGGGAAAACCAATAGTACATTAAGAATAAGGATAGCAGAACACATCAATAAAATAAAATCAGGCTATGAAAAACATCCACTCTCGAGACATTTTAGAAGACACTACAACCAAGATCCCACTGGTCTCTCTTTTTCTGCTATTGAAAAAGTAGAGAGACCATATTAGAAAGATGTCACGTATAGAATCCAAATACATTTTTTTTATTCAACTCCCAGAGGGACTGAATTCCGAATGGGAGATCTTCGGCTTCCTCTAAAGAAAGTCCGGCTGTTTACAAGCACTATGACCCCCCCTCCACCTATTTTCTACTTTCTACCTAACTGACTCAATGCATTGTAGAATTAGACCACTAATATCTAGAAACAGACCATCAACATTGAATAGCAGACCACCAATAACAATAAATTGATAACTAATCGAATAGCAGCAATATGCAAAAGATAACAACAAATCCATCCATAATGATAAATACAAATTCTTCATCACCGTAGAACTACTAGTCCCAACCAGTCAGATCTAACACAAAGAATATATACAACACGTATACCAACACTTTTCTAGATATACCATTATACATCATTATATATACTTAGATTAATTATGAGGATCCATACATATATTTTTACTATATATATACAGTCATGTGAAAAAATTAGGACACCCTTTGAAAGCATGTGGTTTTTTGTAACATTTTTAATAAAAGGTTATTTCATCTCCGTTTCAACAATACAGAGAGATTAAAGTAATCCAACTAAACAAAGAAAACTGAAGAAAAGTCTTTTCAAGATCTTCTGTAAATGTCATTCTACAAAAATGCCTATTCTAACTGAGGAAAAAGATAGGACACCCTCACATGTATTCCCTCTTAAATTGGCTCAGATCTCACACAGGTATATCACACCAGGTGCACATAATTAGTAGATCGTTACTCTGCATGTTGAATGAGGCTTGCCCTATTTAAACCTCAGACATTTAGTTTGGTGTGCTCCTGACTGTTGAAGTGAGAGTGAGCACCATGGTGAGAGCAAAAGAGCTGTCAGAGGACTTCAGAAAAAAGATTGTAGCAGCCTATGAGTCTGGGAAGGGATTTAAAAAGATCTCAAAAGATTTTGAAATCAGCCATTCCACTGTCCGGAAGATAGTCTACAAGTGGAGGGCTTTCAAAACAACTGCCAACATGCCCAGGACTGGTCGCCCCAGCAAGTTCACCCCAAGAGCAGACCGCAAGATGCTAAAAGAGGTCTCCAAAAACCCTAAAGTGTCATCTCGAGAACTACAGCAGGCTCTGGCTACTGTTGATGTAGAAGTACATGCCTCTACAATCAGAAAGAGACTGTACAAGTTTAACTTGCATGGGAGGTGTGCAAGGAGGAAACCTTTGCTTTCCAAGAGAAACATCGAGGCCAGACTGACATTTGCCAGAGATAAAGTTGACAAAGACCAGGACTTCTGGAATAATGTTCTTTGGACAGATGAGTCCAAAATTGAATTATTTGGACACAACAGCAGAGGACATGTTTGGCGTAAACCAAACACAGCATTCCAAGAAAAGAACCTCATACCAACTGTGAAGCATGGAGGTGGAAGTGTCATGGTTTGGGGCTGCTTTGCTGCAGCAGGACCTGGTCAGCTCACCATCATAGAATCCACGATGAATTCTACTGTGTATCAGAAGGTGCTTGAAGAACATGTGAGACCATCAGTTAGAAAATTAAAGCTGAAGCGGAACTGGACCATGCAACATGACAATGACCCAAAACATACTAGTAAATCAAGCAAAGATTGGCTGAAAAAGAAGAAATGGAGAGTCCTGGAATGGCCAAGTCAAAGTCCAGATTTGAATCCCATTGAGATGCTGTGGGGTGACTTGAAAAGGGCTGTACGTGCAAGAAACCCCTCAAACATCTCACAGCTGAAAAAGTTCTGCATTGAGGAGTGGGGTAAAATTTCCTCAGACCGATGTCGAAGACTGGTAGATGGCTACAAGAACCGTCTCACTGCAGTTATTTCAGCCAAAGGAGGTAACACTCGCTATTAGGGGCAAGGGTGTCCTATCTTTTTCCTCAGTTAGAATAGGCATTTTTGTAGAATGACATTTACAGAAGATCTTGAAAAGACTTTTCTTCAGTTTTCTTTGTTTAGTTGGATTACTTTAATCTCTCTGTATTGTTGAAACGGAGATGAAATAACCTTTTATTAAAAATGTTACAAAAAACCACATGCTTTCAAAGGGTGTCCTAATTTTTTCACATGGCTGTATATTGTTATCATCTTAATCTCTTATTGTTCCCTTTATTGTTCTTTTTATTCCTGTACTTCTTTGTCTATTATGCACTTATAATATAATATATATCTTCTCTTTTATTACTTTCATCTTCAACCTATTATCACTATAATAGCCAATGGCTATAGTAAAATCCAACCCATTTTTTTATAACATCTTTGATAATATCTTTATTGGATAATTGAATGATTGGATAATTATATTCAACCAGAAGGTATTTAAAGTCCAAAGTAGGAGTATGCAGGTACCACTGATGAAGGGGAAGTATACTCCCCGAAAGGCGTTTGGTACCGACCCAAGAACCCTGCATATCCTGGATTAGCATTGGAAGACCGCTCATAAGGATCCAGACACAGGGGATTCCATTTTTTGATAACGGACATACTGCTACCATACTGCCAATTGAACACATCCCCCCTCTGGACAACAAACATCCGGCGACGTCACCGCCACGTGGGACGCCGGGCAGAGGAGACGCACGCACTACTCGAGCCGCCTGGGAGCCGCCGCTACGTGCGAACACCGGACCACTAATGACAGACTGCGGGGGAATCAAAGGTACTAGGGCACAATACTGTTTCAGTGTGGGATGCCACACTGAGGTAGCATATGCCCATCACCTAAACCTCTACTTTTAAGTACATTGTAATACAAATAAGAGGACCGTGTTCTAAAGGGGTGTATTCTTCTAAAATTTCAAGGGGGAGTTTACTCTTAAAGGGGCCTACTCTCTCCCCCCTCTCATTTTAACTACACAGTTACATCACCTATCAACGAGTACTACCCCTCCTGGGCAACCAGATATATATATATAACTATGAATGGACAGTCTATGAAGATTTTACCTATTACTTAGTTTGACGTCCGGATTCCCTACTGGCCCTTCTACTACAAAGACTCTTCTAACTATCGCAATACCGACTGAATTTTTATCTATACAACTTTTTATCAACTTTTTTCTTATCACCTTCCCTACATTGACTCAAATATATTTCTTATCCATATTTTTATCTATATATTTTTTATCCATATTTTATTAGCTATATTATTAAAGGTGTATATTGTGTATTTAACTATATCCGAGATTGTCCACATTTTATTAGTTTAAAATACAGCTGTTTGAGTGCCTGTCTATCAAGTTCTTTCTGTCTTTCAAACCCTATTTATTCTGGTTCGGGTGAACCAGTTAGACAGCAGCACCTCATCCACTACACTAGTAAGGTGAGCCACCACGACAGTTTGTTAAATACCAGTTCTTGGCCTATTTTCTTCTGAGGGAGCTGTATGTAGTTTGGGAAGTGATAAAGACTCTTTACTATGCACTACAGGGTGAATGACATTTAAGGGCCCTTTACATAGGCCGAGAATCACACAGATTATCACTAACGAGCGTACATAGTAATGCTCATTAGCGATGATCGGGGCTGTAAGTGTACCACCAATCGCTCGTTCATTGGCTAATCGGATTGTGTGCATGCAAAAAGACCGCTTACCGGCAGCAGATCATGCTGTGTAAACACGATCTCCTGCCGGCATACAACGAGTCAGTATGGGAAAGAGCAATGGCATTAGCGATCGCTCCTCCCATACTCTGGAGGAGATTGCTGCAGGTAAATGCGGGGGTCTCATCCACCAGAGATCAGCAGAAGGAACGCTATCTGCTGTAATATCAGCCCCTGTAAAGGGACTGACATTTATACTCTGATTGACAACAACACAGCTGTAGCTCTATCTCCCACAGAAATCAATCTCTGGGGGTTACTGCCTTCTCCCACTCCTGGAGGAAGGGAATCCTGTATGTTTTTTTTACCCTGTGTGCTTTCTTATCACTTATCTCAAAGGTGCTGAGAAAGGAGGACAGAGCAACAGTTATTCTAGTCTCTCTGTGTTGACCACAGCTTAGGCAGGGTGCTGAATCTTTTTAAAGAGACCAGTCTTGCATTGTATGGAGACGTATTGGCAAAGCTCCATGGGAAAGAAGTAAGTAAAGAGGTATCTCGCAAGAAAGAGATGCATTTCACAAGCGCCACCTATTGAAAGTAGCTCCAATAGGAGTCAAAATCTGAGTTTCCAACAAGGGATTTGACAAGGGAATATAGCCAGACCATATAGCCATCCATAGACAGCTGTTTCGGAGTGCTTGCCCTTCATAAGCACAGAGTAGGATTCTGGCTGGCTCAGTGCAATGCCTCCAACTGCTGTACCAAGGCCCAGTCCTCCATCTGGGAAAAATATTTGACGTTAAAAGGATTCAAGCTTTCTCTGATACATGACTTATACTCATCTTTACTGTTGGAAACAGTTAACCTCAAAGATCTATTTATGATTTTTTTTTTCCATGTAGAGAATAGAGCCTCTTCTAATGTACAGTAGCTCTCATATTAGACTTTCTGTAGACATGGCTCGAAGCAAGTTTAAAGGGGTTTTAAGAATATTAGCTATCAACTTGTAGAAAATAAAAGTAGTGGTCCCACCATCCTGAAGCAATGATACCGTGAAAAAATGCAAACAAAACAAATAAGGAATTGATGCATTCCCCCACCATGTGCAGGATTTATTCTGCTGGGCTGTAATAAGGCCACTAAGTGAGCACTCTTAAAAGGTATATTAGTGGTCCTTAAGAGGTTAAATCGAATGTGAAAGTTCATTCTTTTCCACGAGTGCTCTGTTGTGTATGTATTTGTGTTGCTTGGAAACACATGGAGGGCATTTAAACTGTTTTATAAAAAAGAGGGACATCACCCCGAACCATTAGAAAACCACATTTGTTAAAGCTTTCTGCATGTTTACAATTACACACTACAGATGAGAACAATTTCTTTTGAATGGCAGTCATTTCCGAGCTTCAAATTAGACTGTGGCGTATCTCCCATATTGTTTATTCTTAATCCACTTTATGAGGGAATTTAATCAGTGGCTGCCAAGTCCTAAATATTTATGTCATACCCCATGGCGACACGCCTTTCAAATTCATTTTGTTAAGAGAAATGGGTGGAGTGGAGCAGACTTCCCTGCAAACATGTATGGACATTCAAAATGATTCTTAATTATAAAAATAATTAATTCATGTCCTTTATGTTAATTTGCACTCATGTTTATTACTGTGATCTCCAAAGCATGAAATCATCATTGCCATTTTTTCTTACCAAAATTGTTTCTTTTTTCTTTATGGTTTAAACAGTCATAGCACCTCCAGCGGCTTTATATATGGGAAAACACAGGTATAGAAACACATGCATATGAAAACATCAGCATAAAATGGACTGCGCAAAAGGACAAAGGCAAACATAAAAGCCCTCGCGGGGGAGGCCCTCTCTTCTTCTGTACCAGTTTGTAACTCGTCTTGTTCATGCTTATTGCAATTGTCTGTATTATGTATGTATACCCCTTATCATATGTACTGCGCCATGGAATGAATGGCGCTTTAATAATAATAATGCAGTTTATAAGGGCCATAGGGTTAGTGGGAAGTTACAGCTGTGAGAATGTAAAGAGCATAAAAAACACACGGTGAATAGGACAGTGGCTATAGAGGCAGACCACATGACTGCTATGGTGCCTGGAAGGAAGAGGGCCCAACACTGAACTGCTTCTCCTGTTCCCGAGATAGGTTCACCGCATTTTCCAACAACTGCCACTACGGGGAAATTATTTAAAGCTTCCATTAAAATCAATGGTCACTGTATACATTTCTATGAACTGAACTCTCCCTAGTGGTCGCTGCAGTCAGCCAGTTTTACCATGTACTATGTGAAAGGAAGCCATAGATCTATCAGTGTATTTATGCCACTTGTTTGGTGTAAATACATTGAGAAATATGATGTTCAGAATGTGTGCCATATTCATCAAGCACCTGTTCCACCTTGTCCAATACAGAAGTTGGATAAAGAAGGTAAGGCAGAGGACTTTTATATAAAAAAAAAATTGTTTTAAATGTCTTCCAAAAAAGAATGTATATTCCTCAGAAATCTGTGTATTCTGTATTGCCTAGGAGTGTTTGATGTGGGCATACTGGGAAACTGGAAGGGAAGGGGGCCCATACTAATTTTTGTTATGGGGCCTTATGAGATCTGTGTGCGCCCCTAGAATAGGGAGCAGTTGGGTTAAAAATAAATAGAAAACCCCCAACCCCATATGACATAGTAGCTTTCCACAGAATGCAGAAGAAACCTGATGACAAGATTCATTCTGTATGCTTTGGCAAGTATTCTTCGTTTAGATATCCTGAGTAACACAACTATGTTTTATGGCCCTTTCGCTGGATGGCATACTGTACAAATATACACAGTTTGTATTTCTTGCTCATTTCAGAATTAACAAAAAAAGCCATACAATACCCCAGATGGGGCATTAAAAATTGTTTGGTTTATAAAGCTATGGTAACTTTTGTCATGTACTGTTACACCAGCAGATGACGTATGGCACTGGGAATGGAACTAACCACTCCATTCCCTCTCCTCCCCTTGATAGGAGTGGGCTGGTCCGACTTCTTGTCAATAGGCAAGAGCTACCTAGGCTAGTGAGGAGACAGGAAGCATGTCCATCATGCTTCTGCTCCTTAGGGCCTTAGAACCAGAAATCAATCTCCACTAAGAGGAACACTGCTGCATTGCCTTGCAATCGACACTATGGCATTCCAGACAGCATAGTCATTAGCTACAATCAGCTTTACAGGCACTGCTGCAAGGTGGGGGATAACGAGTTAAGACACCTGTCACCATAACCCAAGTCTCTATGAAGTGGTGGATAACAAGTTAAGACACCCATCACCCCAGGGCTGTATTAGTAAATCTGTAATTACCTGCATTACATAATGGACACCTACAGTAACAAGTGCCAGCTTTATAGCCATAGTAAAGAGGAATCAGGAGTGAGGGTGTGCCATCTAACCAGTCACTATACCTCATCATCTGGTGACAGAGACTGCACACTGTATTCATTATTTCTGGATGTACCACAACCTATCCTTTGCACTCAGTAAAGAAAGCTGTTTGTTGTTCTCTTATGTGTGCCTGATTCCTTCAATTCACATGTTCACTGCACCATACCCCAGGGAGTGACAGCCTGAGGGCCACTACTACACTCATGCTCTGCAACGGCTTCTTGAAGGCTCGTTGCACACAGAACATAAAGAGAAAAGGTTTATTACAGCCACAACCAAGGGAACAGATCTCAGCTTGGCTTCCATAATTAAATGGTTAAATGGTTGCTGAGTTTTGGTAAAAAACCCGAGACCACAACCAGTTCCTAGAATAATAAGAGAGAAGCATACGCATATCAGACTCTCTCTTCGCGGAAGAAGATGAGCTCAATACAGTCCTGATCAAAAGTTTAAGACCACTTGAAAAATGGCAAAAAATCATATTTAGCATGGCTGGATCTTAACAAGGTTCCAAGTAGAGCTTCAACATGCAACAAGAAGAAATGGGAGTGAGAAAAAACATTTTTTGATGATTCAATTAATTGAAAATAACGATTAAACTGAAACAGGCTGTTTTTCAGCTGATCCAAATTTTAGGACCACATGCCTTTAAAAGGCCAAATCTGTGCAAAGATGTGGATCCATTGTCATTTTCTGTCAGGTAGTCACACGTTGTGATGGCAAAGGCAAAAAAACTCTCCCTTTTTGAACGTGGTCGGGTTGTTGAACTGCATAAGCAGGGTCTCTCACAGTGCGCCATCACTGCTGGAATTTCTTAAATGATCCTGAGGGTTATGGAACAAAAAAATCAAGTGGAAGACCCAAAAAAATTTCATCAGCACCGAGCCGGAGGATCCAATTGGCTGTCCGTCAAGACACTGGAAGATCATCGACCCAAATTACGACCCTTACTGGTGCTGACTGCAGCCCCATAACCATCCGACGGCATCTGAGACTGAAGGGCTTCAAAACCAAAAAACGTCTTCAAAGACCTCGTCTCCTTGAACGCCACAGAACTGCTCGTTTGGAATTGCAAGAGAGCACCAAACAGGGGACATTCAAAGGTAGAAGAAAGTTTTATTCTCTGATGAGAAAAAATTTAACCTTGATGGTCCTGATGGTTTCCAACGTTACTGGCATGACAAGCAGATCCCACCTGAGATGTTTTCTACGCGCCACAGTGGAGGGGGCGCCATAATGTTCTGGGGTGTTTTTTCCTTCAGTGGAACAATGGAGCTTCAGGAAGTGCAGGGGCGTCAAACGGCTGATGGCTATATCCAGATGTTGCAGAGAGCATTCCTCATGACTGAGGGCCCTCGTCTGTGTGGTAACGACTAGGTTTTTCAACAGGACAACGCTACAGTACACAATACCCACAGGACAAGGGACTTCTTCCAGGAGAATAACATCACTCTTTTGGCCCATCCTGCGTGTTCCCCTGATCTAAATCCAATTGAGAACCTTTGGGGATGGATGGCAAGGGAAGTTTACAAAAATGGACAACAGTTCCAGACAGTAGATGGCCTTCGTGCTGCCATCTTCACGTCATGGAAACGCTTGCATCAAGCATGCCGAAACAAATTTTTTAAGTGATAAACAATAATGGCGGAGCTACTCATTACTGAGTTCATGTTTGGAAGTTGGATTTCTGTTTTGGGGCATTTTTTTTTTTTTGGGAGGTGTGGTCCTAAACTTTTGATCAGCTGAAAAACAGCCTGTTTCAGTTTATTTGTTGTTTTCATTAAATTGAATGCTCCAAAAATGTTTGGTCTCACTCCCATTTCTTCTTGTTGCATGTTGAAGCTCTACTTGGAACCTTGTTAAGATCCAGCCATGCTAAATATGATTTTTTGCCATTTTTCAAGTGGTCTTAAACTTTTGATCAGGACTGTATAAGTCTATGGGCCTATCTTGATTCCATCCTCTGCAGAGAGGATAGCGTGCATTATCCAAATGACTTTCTCTCCTCATTCTATTGATCAGTGAAGGTCTCAACTCTCGGACCTCCACCGATCAAAACCTTTGATATGTCACTATGACATATGAAAAGCTTTACCAAAACTCCCTGACCCCTTAAATGTTATTGTTCTCTAAATCTAGAATGTACATGTACTTCCTTACTGCTTTGACTGAAAATAGATGTTACAACTGCATTTTCTGTAGAGTTAGGAGTCCATAGCATGTAAAATCACATTTCTAACTGAAAAGGTGAACAGTGGCATCTGGTGTTCATATACATCCAGTGCATTGTTACTCTAAAGTAAACTAGCTCACAACTGCAGCAGAACACCAGGGACTGAAAATATGTGATCGCACTTTTTCTTATTCATGGGCATACTTCTAAATGTCATAGTTTTAGGGGTGAGACTTTGGTAGAGTATGTAACAGTCTTCAAACACACAGTAAAAATCAGTTTTCTAAATATCCATAAAGTCTGATTATTAAGCAAATGTTTCCATATAATATTACAAAACTAGAAGCAGAAGACAGAGTAAAAAATATACAGAAGAAGTAGATCTGGTTTTAACATTTTATTTTAGGCCTACGGTGTCCAAACGGATCAGTTTTGCCCTAATACATTCTGAATGGAAAAGGATCCGCTCAGAATGCATCAGTTTTCCTCCGTTCGGTCTCCATTCCGCTTTTGTGTCCGTCTGATGAAACTGAGCCAAACGGATCCGTTTTGACACACAATGTAAGTCAATGGGGACACAATCTGACACAATAGAAAACAGATCCGTCCTCCATTGACTTTCAATTGTGTTGTAAGACGGATCCGTCTTGGCTATGTTAAAGATAATACAAACGGATCCGTTCTGAACGGATGCAGCCGTTTATATTATCTGAACGCATCTGTCTGTGCAGATCCATGACAGATCCGCACCAAACACAAGTGTGAAAGTAGCCTTAGAACTAAAAGATCTGGTGCTAACATTTTATTATAGACTTAAAGGGGAAAATACTGCCTGGTGCCCCTGTGTTGACACGCCATCACTATACCAGGAAGTAAAGAGTGGCAGGGGACCAGGCAGCATCAGATCCATGAGGTATGTATGTTTTTATATATTTTTTCTATTGTTTTACATATATTTTTTGTGGACGGAAAACTATTTTAAGGTTCTTTACCCTAACTATTGTATATTGTTTTGGCCATCTGATCATCTAGAATACAGTATTTGATAATCTGGATCTATTAGGTCCCATTGATACTGTATTAAAAGGAAATATCCTGTATTGTGTAAGGTTCGTTGATGGAAAATGTTTCCACTAAAGGCTTATTTTAGGCGCATATGTTGTGTGTTCTACATGAATGGCCTATAACTTGCTCCATGTTCCATGCTTAAAGCGCTCTGCATGTGGTTTCCTATCTTTTACAGCTGTAATTGTTGTTGTTCATCACACCTAAGTACTGTTGCCTTGCAGCACTGGGGTCCTGGAACTGATTCTGACCAGGGACAACATCTGCATAGAATTTGTATGTGCTTGTTTAGATTTCCTGCCATAAAACATTCTAATAAGTTAATTGGCTTCTAATAAAATAGACCCCAGTGTGTGTACACTTTAGCTAATGAGATAAGATTGTACTTACACCAGTTCTTGTCTTTAGTGAGGCTCTCAATCTGTATGAAAAACTGCAGAATATCTGGATGCTACATAAGCAAAGAGAGAAAACAAATATTAACATCATACCACCATATAACAAGCATTACAGAAGCAGGGGTGCACCTAGCTTTTTTGCTGCCTGAGGCAAAAAATGAAAAAGGGCTCCCCCTCCCCCAATTCCTATACCAAACTCTAAACCTAACCCCTTCCCTCCGAACATTCCGTATATTACTACTAAATATACAGGGTAATAAAGTGCCCCATACCTCTTACATCCAGTCAGGGGTGGGCTGGGACGTGGGCAGGGAGGCAATTGCCCACCTGACCGCCCTAAAGCACTGTAAAAACGTCCGCTGCCTGCTGTTTGAGTCTGAGCAATGGACCGAGGACTAGAAAGCGGTGAAAGCTTTGTACTCACCGCTTCCTGGTCCTCGGCTGTCTGTGCAGGGCTGCACACAGGCGTAAGGCGCTCTGTGACATCACGCTGTGCACAGCCTTGCACAGCCGACAGCAGATGCAGATCGCTTTGCTTTGGAGGAGAGAGAAGCAGAGGAGCGCAGCGTCCACTCCAGGAGCAGGAAACGTTTTTTTTTTATATATTTAGGCTGATGGAAACTGGGGCTGGTGGGGGCACTGGGGGCTGATGAAGAGGTTGCTGGGGGCTGATGAGAGGCACTGGGGACAGATGAGAGGCACTGGGGGCAGATGGAAAGGCTGCTGGGGGCAGATGAAGAGGCACTGGGGGCTGATGGAGATGCATTGGGAGCTGATGGAGAGGCACTAAAGGCTGATGGAGAGGAACTGGGGGCTGGTGAGAGGCACTGGGGGCTGATGGAGAGGCTGCTGTGGGCTGATGAGAGGCTGCTGTGGGCTAATGAGAGGCATTGGGGGCTGATGAGCGGCATGGGGGCTGATTAGAGGCACTGGAGACAGATGAGAGGCACTGGAGGCAGATGAGAGGCACTGGGGGCTGATGAGAGGCACTGGGGGCTGGTGAGGATGGGAGGCAGTGGGGGCTGATGAGAGGCACTAGAAGCTTATGGAGAGGTTGCTGGGGGCTGATGAGAGGCACTGGGGGCTGATGGAGAGGCTTCTGGGGGCTGATGAGAGGCACTGGGGAGGATGAGAGGCACTGGGGGCTCATGGGTCAGGCACTGAGGGATGATAAGAGGCAATGGGGGATGATAAGAGACACTGGGGCAGATGAGAGGCACTGGGGAAAGATGAGAGGCAATGGGGGCTGAAAAGAGGCACTGGGGGCTGATGGAGAGGCTGCTGGGGGCTGATGAGAGGCACTGGGGGCAGATGAGAGGCTGCTGGGGGATGATGAGAGGCAATTGGGGTAGATGAGAGGCACTGGGGGCAAATTAGAGGCACTGGGGGCTTATGGAGAGGCTGCTGGGGGCTGATGGAGAGGCAATGGGGCAGATTAGAGGCACTGGGGGCAGATGAGAGGCACTGGGGGCTGATGAGAGGCACGGGGCTGATGGAGATTGGGGTCTGATTGGGGGTCATTCATATTGGGGTCTGAGCTGAGGTCTGATCTGAGATCTTATTAACATTGGGAGTCTTACTGGGGCTGTTAGCTGAGGTCTGATTAACATTGGGGGTCTGACCGTAGGTATAATGAATTATAATTTTTTTATTGTCCCCCTTTAAAACCTAGGTGCGTCTTATTAGGGTCTTATTAAGGCTGTTAGCTGAGGTCTGATTAACATTGGGGGTCTGACCCGAGGTATAATGAAAAAACATTTTTTCTTATTGTCCCCCTCTAAAACATATATAAGGCAAAAAATACGGTACTTGTTTGCTCCTCCTCACGATCTCCCCCGCCCTTTGCATACACAGCGTGCCGTGACGTCACAAGGAGGAACTGCAATGCTAGGGTGAGCCCCGGTCTCCTTCCTGAACTAGAGAGCGGTGCCCACTTCCAGCCCTGAGCCCAGCTGCCCAGAGCACTGATCCTGAGCCTGCTGGAGTCTTCAGAACTGTAAGTATTTACAGTAATTCACTGTCAGCTAAATTATATAGTTGCAAGAAAAAGTATGTGAACCCTTTGGAATGATATGGATTTCTGCACAAATTGGTCATAAAATGTGATCTGATCTTCATCTAAGTCACAACAATAGACAATCACAGTCTGCTTAAACTAATAATACACAAAAAAATAAATGTTATCGTGTTTTTATTGAACACACCATGTAAACATTCACAGCGCAGGTGGAAAAAGTATGTGAACCCTTTGGAATGATATGGATTTCTGCACAAATTGGTCATAAAATGTGATCTGATCTTCATCTAAATCACAACAATAGACAATCACAGTCTGCTTAAACTAATAACACACAAATAATTAAATGGTGCCATGTTTTTATTGAACACACCATGTAAACATTCACAGTGCAGGTGGAAAAAGTTTGTGAACCCTTGGATTTAATAACTGGTTGAACCTCCTTTGGCAGCAATAACTTTAACCAAACGTTTCCTATAGTTGCAGATCAGACGTGCACAAAGGTCAGGAGTAATTCTTGACCATTCCTCTTTACAGAACTGTTTCAGTTCAGCAATATTCTTGGGATGTCTGGTGTGAATCGCTTTCTTGAGGTCATGCCACAGCATCTCAATCAGGTTGAGGTCAGGACTCTGACTTGGCCACTCCAGAAGGCGTATTTTCTTCTGTTTAAGCCATTCTGTTGTTGGTTTACTTCTATGCTTTGGGTCGTTGCCCTGTTGCAACACCCATCGTCTGTTGAGCTTCAGCTGGTGGACAGATGGCCTTAAGTTCTCCTGCAAAATGTCTTAATAAACTTGGGAATAAATTCCTTCAATGATAGCAATCCGTCCAGGCCTCGATGCAGTAAAGCAGCCCCAAACCATGATGTCCCCACCACCATACTTCACAGTTGGGATGAGGTTTTGATGTTGATGTGCCTCTTTATCTCCACACATAGTGTTGTGTGTTTCTTCCAAACAACTCAACTTTGGTTTCATCTGTCCACAGAATATTTTGCCAGTACTGCTGTGGAACATCCAGGTGCTCTTGCGCAAACTGTAAACGTGCAGCAATGTTTTTTTTGGGACAGCAGTGGCTTCCTCTGTGGTATCCTCCCATGAAATCCATTCTTGTTTAGTTTTTTACGTATCATAGATTCGCTAACAGGGATGTTAGCATATGCCAGATACTTTTGTACGTCTTTAGCTGACACTCTAGGATTCTTCTTCACCTCATTGAGCAGTCTACGCTGTGCTCTTGCAGTTATGTTTACAGGACGGCCACTCCTAGGCCATCTCCATTTATAGACAATTTGTCTTACCGTGGACTGATGAACAGCAAGGCTTTTGGAGATACTTTTATAATCCTTACCAGCTTAATGCAAGTCAACAATTCTTAATCGTAGGTCTTCCTAGAGCTCTTTTGTGCGAGGCATCATTCACATCAGGCAATGCTTCTTGTGAAAAGCAAACCCAGAACTGATGTGTGTTTTTTATAGGGCAGGGCAGCTGTAACCAACACCTCCAATCTCATCTCATTGTTTGGACTCCAGTTGGCTGACACCTCACTCCAATTTGCTCTTGGAGATGTCATTAGTCTAGGGGTTCACATACTTTTTCCACCTGCACTGTGAATGTTTACATGATGTGTTCAATAAAAACATGGTAACATTTAATTCTTTGTGTGTTATTAGTTTAAGCAGACTGTGATTGACTATTGTTATGACCAATTTGTGCAGAAATCCATATAATTTCAAAGGGTTCACATACTTTTTCTTGCAACTGTATATATATATATATATATATATGTATGTATATTTTGTGGGAATTCGCTCTGGTAGGCAGGGTAAGCGGACGCAGTACAGAGGCAAAAACAAGGTTGTAAATCAAAGTTCAGTGTTTATTCACACATAGCAAACGAAAACAAGCCAAAAGTGTTCAGTTTTGGTGCCTGTTCACACCACACAAAGTCCACAGTGCAAAAAGACTTCACCTGGTCAGCAGATAATTTTCACCCGCAGTCCGCAGCAGGCTTTAGAGTCCTGTTTCCCCAGCCTGCGCCTCTCACAAATAGATGGCCTCAGTGTCTCAAACCACAGACTCCACATCTTCTCTGACCTGGAGGATAATCTACCCCAGCTGAACGTGCTGGCTGTTTTTATATCCCAGCCCAAAACCCGGCCTGAAACCGTGGGGAAAAGCCACCCACCCTGCTCTTTGGCTGCTGTTTTCTGCCGGCCCAAGTGCTCCTTCAAGCATGCCAGTTGTGTCCGTTGAAGATTAGGTGAGCCCACAAGCAGAAGAACAGGTCTTTTCGACATTGCTATCAGGCAGCAAATAAGTACGAATCTTCAAAAAGTCATTGTGATGCTGTTAGTGCTTATTTTACCATGAAAACTAATAGAAGCATTGACACATTAATAAATCAGGCTCAAGTCTCCAGAAGAAAGGAGATACTACAAAATATTGCGGTATTAAACCGTATATTTAATATTGTAAAACTCCTCGGAAAACAGGGGTTGCAATTTCGTGCAAATGGCACTAATGAATCGCAGTACAATTTAAATAACATTGAAATAAACCATGGGAATTTTCTGGAAATTGTTCTACTTCTATCACAGTATGATATTAGTCTTAAACATCACCTTGATAAATGTGTTCAGGACAGTGAAAAAAGAAAACAGCGTTTGAAAGACAGAAAAACATCTGGAAAACATTCAACTGTACATGGATCTCTTGTGACATTTTTGTCCAATAATACAATAAAGAAAGTATTTGCAGCAATAGTTCGAAGCATGAAAAACTTAATTGTGTCTGAAATTGGAGAGAAACGATTCAGCATACAGGTTGACTCCACACAAGATGTTGGAATCGTAGATCAAGCAACAGTAGTTGAGAGATATGAACAAGATAATGCCATTAAAGAACGTCTGGTGGCAATTCTGCCCGTTAAAGATGCTACAGGAAAAGGATTTCACAAACTTCTAATGTCTTGCTTTGATGTACTTTGATTAGATTTCCAAAAAATTGCCTCTGAATCATTTGATGGTGCAGCAAATATCAGTGCACAGATTGGGAAGTCAGTGCCAGATTCGGTTTATATATGGTGCTATAGTCATATCCTTAACCTGTGTGTCTCAGATTGCTGTCAAGTATTGGAATCAAAAAATTTATTTGGGCTCCAAAATCGCTTGGCAACTTTTATTGGAGATTCCCACAAAAGAATGAATATCTGAAAAGACCAACTGGATAGAAGACATGGACAGGAAAAACTTTTAACGTTACAAAAAATTGGAGAGGCAAGATGGTGGGCAAAAGAATAGTCCCTTAATAGGATTTTTGGTGAAAAACATTCTCTTTATTTAGACACACTTGAAGTTTTATATGTAATTTCCCAGAGTAACTTGTTTGAATCGAAAACCACTTCTGAGGCCTCATCCCTTTTTCACAATCTTTGTCAGTTTAGGATGATCCTAACAGCAAACATATTTTTACAGGTTTTTGATGTTATAGTGCCAGTGTCAAAATATCTACAAACCAGTGGCCTTGACTTCAAGGTAGTATGGCAAATAGTCGAACGTGCATTTGAGCAACTGAAAAAAATTGATTTCAACAATCTTAAAGGGAATCTGTCACCTAGTTTGAGCATATTAAACTGTTACCATTGTAATACACAATAAACTACCTTCATTCCAGCAAGGGTCTTCTTTCTTATAGAATGTGTCAGCAGATGAGAACCATTTGGCCCATCTAGTCTGCCCAATATACTGAATACTATGAATAGCCCTTGGAACCATCTTATATGAAGGATGGCTTTATGCCTATCCCATGCATGCTTAAACTCCTTCACTGTATTTGCAGCTACCACTTCTGCAGGAAGGCTATTCCATGCATCCACTACTCGCTCAGTAAGGTAATACTTCCTGATATTACTTTTAAACCTTTGCCCCTCTAATTTAAAACTATGTCCTCTTGTAGCAGTTTTTCTTCTTTTAAATATTCTCTCCTCTTTTACCTTGTTGATTCACTTTATGAATTTAAAAGTTTCTATCATATTCCCTCTGTCTAGTCTTTCTTCCAAGCTATAAATGTTAAGGTCCTTTAATCTTTCCTGGTAAGTTTTATCCTGCAATCCATCTACTAGTTTAGTAGCTCTTCTCTGAACTTTCTCCAAAGTATCAATATCCTTCTGGAGATATGGTCTCCAGTACTGAGCACAATACTCCAAATGAGGTCTCACTAGTGCTCTGTAGAGCGGCATGAGCACCTCCCTCTTTCTACTGGTAATGCCTCTCCCTATACATCCAAGCATTCTGCTAGCATTTCCTGCTGCTCTATGACATTGTCTGCCTACCTTTAAGTCTTCTGAAATAATGACCCCTAAATCCCTTTCCTTAGATACTAAGGTTAGGATTGTATCACTGATTTTATATTCTGCTCTTGGGTTTTTACACCCCAGGTGCATTATCTTGCACTTATCAACATAAAATTTTAGTTGCCAGATTTTTGACCATTCCTCTAGTTTTCCTAAATACTTTTCCATTTGGTGTATCCCTCCAGGAACATCAACCCTGTTACAAATCTTTGTGTCATCAGCTTAAAGACACACCTTACCATCGAGGCCTTCTGCAATTTCGCTGATAAAGATATTAAATAATATGGGTCCCAGAACAGATCCCTGAGGTACCCCACTGGTAACAAGACCTTGGTCTGAATATACTCCATTGACTACAACCGTCTGTTGTCTGTCCCTCAGCCACTGCCTAATCCATTCAACAATATGGGAGTCCAAGCCCAAAGACTGCAATTTATTAAGCCTTCTATGTGGGACAGTATCAACAGCCTTACTAAAGTCTAGAAAAGCTATGTCTACTGCACCTCCGCCATCTATTATTTTAGTCACCCAATCAAAAAAATCTATAAGATTAGTTTGACATGATCTCCCTGAAGTAAACCCATGCTGTTTTTCATCTCTTAATCCATGGGATTTTAGATGTTCCACAATCCTATCGAGTATGGTTTCCATTGATTTCCCCACTATTGATGTCAGGCTTACTGGCCTATAGTTGCCCGATTCCTCCCTACTACCTTTCTTGTGAATGTACACAACATTTGCTAATTTCCAATGTTCTGGGACGACTCCTGTTACCAGTGATTGGTTAAATAAATCTCTTAATGGTTTTGCTAGTTCACTGCTGAGCTCTTTTAATAGCTTTGGGTATATCCTATCAGGCCCCTGTGACTAGTTTGTATTAATTTTAGACAGCTGACTTAGGAAACTCTTCCTCTGTAAAGACACATGCATCAACAGATTCATTAGTCTTCCTTCCTAACTGATGTAATTTTCCTTCATTTTCATTTGTAAAAACTGAACAGAAGTATTCATTGAGGCAGTCAGCTAGTTCTTTATCTTCTTCCATATACCTTCCTTCTTTTGTTTTTAATTTGGTAATTCCTTGTTTTAGTTTCCTTTTTTCATTTATGTATCTGAAGAATTTCTTATCGCCTTTTTTCACTGACTGAGCTCATTTCTCTTCTGCCTGCGCTATAGAAGCTTTTATAAACTTGTTTGGCCTCTCTCTGCCTAATCTTATAAATTTGCCTGTCATCCTCGTTTTGTTTATAATTACTAAATGCTATATTTTTTGTTTTTAACCACCTCAGCCCCCCCCCTAGCTTAAACCCCCTTAATGACCACACCACTTTTTACAATTCTGCACTACACTACTTTCACGGTTTATTGCTCGGTCATGCAACTTACCACCCAAATAAATTTTACCTCCTTTTCTTCTCACTAATAGAGCTTTCATTTGGTGGTATTTCATTGCTGCTGAAAATTGACCAAAATTTTTGCAAAAAAGATGACATTTTTCAAATGAAACTACATTTCTATATAAATTTATCTCTAAATTTATTGTTCTACGTGTCTGATAAAAAAATGCAATAAGTGTATATTTATTGGTTTGCGCAAAAGTAATAGCGTTTACAAACTATGGTACAAAAATGTGAATTTCCGCATTTTGAAGCAGTTCTGACTTTCTAAGCACCTGTCATGTTTCCTGAGGTTCTACAATGCCCAGACAGTAGAAACACTCCACAAATGACCACATTTTGGAAAGTAGACACCCTAAGGTATTCGCTAATGGGCAGAGTGAGTTCATGGAAGTTTTTATTTTTTGTCACAAAATGATTGTAAGAAAAATAAAATAAATAAATAAATAAAGTCTCATATTCCACTAACTTGTGCAAAAAATAAAATTTTACATGAACTAACCATACCCCTCACGGAATACCTTGGGGTGTCTTCTTTCCAAAATGGGGTCACATGTGGGGTATTTATACTGCCCAGGCATTTTAGGGGCCCTAAAGCGTGAAGTAGTTTGGAGTCCAAATGCGTAAAAATGCCCTGTGAAATCCTGAAAGTACTCATTGGAATTTGGGTTCCTTTGCACATCTTGGCTGCAAAAAAGTGTCCCACATGTGGTATCGCTGTACTCAGAAGTAGTAGGGCAATGTGTTTTGGGGTGTATTTTTACATATACACATACTGGGTGAGAGAAATCTCTCTGTAAAAGTCAACTTTTCCCATTTTTTTATACAAAGTTGTCATTTGACAGGGATATTTTTCTCACCCAGCATGGGTATATGTAAAAATACACCCCAAAACACATTGCCCTACTTCTCCTGAGAACGGCAATACCACGTGTGACACTTTTTTGCAGTCTAGGTGCACAAAGTGGGCCAAATTCCAAGTACCTTTAGGATTTCGCAGGGCATTTTTTACGCATTTGGATTCCAAACTACTTCTCACGCTTAAGGGCCCCTAAAATGCCAGGGCAGTATAAATACCCCACAAGTGACCCCATTTTGGAAAGAAGACACCCCAAGGTATTCCGTTAGGGGCATGGCGAGTTCCTAGAAGATATTATTTTTTTTTGCACAAGTTAGCGGAAAATGATTATTATTTATATATATATATATATATATATATATATATATATATATATATTTTTTTTTTTTTTCCTTACAAAGTCTCATATTCCACTAACTTGTGACATAAAATAAAATTTTACATGAACTCACCATACCCCTCACGGATCACCTTGGGATGTCTTCTTTCCAAAATGGGGTCACATGTGGGGTATTTATACTGCCCAGGCATTTTAAGGGCCCTAAAGTGTGAGGAGTAATTTGGAATCCAAATGCGTAAAAATGCCCTGTGAAATCCTGAAAGTACTCATTGGAATTTGGGCCCCTTTGCGCATCTTGGCTGCAAAAAGTGTCACACATGTGGTATCGCCGTACTCAGGAGAAGTAGGGCAATGTGTTTTGGGGTGTCTTTTTACATATACCCATGCTGGGTGAGAGAAATATCTCTCTAAAAGACAACTTTTCCCATTTTTTTATACAAAGTTGTCATTTGACAGAGATATTTCTCTCACCCAGCATGGGTATATGTAAAAATACACCCCAAAACACATTGCCCTACTTCTCCTGAGTACGGCGATACCACACGTGTGACACTTTTTTGCAGCCTAGGTGCACAAAGGGGCCCAAATTCCAATGAGTATCTTGAGGATTTCACAATTTGTATTCCAAATTACTTCTCACGCTTTAGGTCCCCTAAAATGCCTGGGCAGTATAAATACCCCACATGTGACCCCATTTTGGAAAGAAGACACCCCAAGGTATTTTGTGAGGGGCATGGCGAGTTCCTAAAAAAAAAAAAATTTGGCACAAGTTAGCGGAAAATAATATATCTATATATTTTTTTCTTACAAAGTCTCATTCCACTAACTTTTGACAAAAATTTAATTTTACATGAACTTGCCATGCGCCTCACGAAATACCTTGGGGTGTCTTCTTTCCAAAATGGAGTCACTTGTGGGGTATTTATACTGCCCTGGCATTTTAGGGGACCTAAAACATGAGAAGTAGTTTGAAATCCAAATGCGTAAAAAATGCCCTGTGAAATTCTAAAGGTGCCCTTTAGAATTTGGGCCCCTTTGCGCACCTAGGCTGCAAAAAAGTGTCACACATGTGGTATTGCTGTACTCAGAAGAAGTAGGGCAATGTGTTTTGGGGTGTATTTTTACATATACCCATACTGGGTGAGAGAAATATCTCTGTAAAAGTCAACTTTTCCCATTTTTTTATACAAAGTTGTCATTTCACAGAGATATTTCTCTCACCCAGCATGGGTATATGTAAAAAGACACCCTAAAACACATTGCCCTACTTCTCCTGAGTAAGGCAATACCACGTGTGACACTTTTTTGCAGGCTCTGTGCGCAAAGGAGCCCAAATTCCAATGAGTACCTTTTAGGAGGGCTTTTAAGAGGGGAAAGGCGTCTGCCAGGACATAGGAGCTACGCCCAACATCCAAACCCACTCAGCTCGTATGCCCTGGCAAACCCGATCAATCGATGTGGATGAATAAATCATTGCCGGAATTTTTTTATAAAAAATGTTTGCCAAAGCATATGAACACCGCCCCTCAGCTCGTAAGCCTCGGCAAACGTATCTTTTTTACTGCAGAGGAGAAATCTCGCCTTGCAGCGCCGCATACACCGACTTTTGTGTAATCTGACAGCAGCGCAATGCTTCTGTCAGAATGCACATCAGTGCTGCAGCTGGTCGATCAGTTGGTCCACCTAGAAGGTAAAAAACAAAACAAAACGAAAAATCAGGCCGCAATGCAATAAATTTATTATTAACATTAACTTTATATAACATTTGAAACAGAACATTAACTTTTAAAAACTTTATTAAACTTTTGGAACATTAAATTTTTTGCTTACCTGTGATTTATTTTATTTTTTTACCTTTATAGGACAAACCTCTCCTTCCCCATGGGACAACGTGGAAAGCGCAAATCGCCCAGAGATGTGGCGAAGTACATTATGCACTTTGTCCCAGGTAAAAGGAGAGGTTTGCAGCAGCTGTGAGTGAAAGGGCCCTAAGAGCCCTGTGTGCCTGTCCTGTGACACGCAATCCCTATACTAATAGTGTACCTGTGTGTGGTGCTTCCGGAAACACTCCCCTAAGCATAGGGCAGGGTGGTCAGGGCAGTCAGGACAGAAATAGCGGGTGTCACGCCTTATTCCACTCCTGCTACAGACATGCCTTTTTTTCAGGGTGATGCTTGGTTTGAGGTACCAGCAACAACATTGGGGAAATGTCGCTCGTGTAGACGGCTCACTACACTGGTGGTTGGGGCCACGGAACGATGATCTCTTCCTGAAATTTGAGGAAGGATCCTGTTCTTCCAGCCTTACTGTAGAGAACAAAACTATTATAGACAGCCAATTGAATTAGGTATACAGACACCTTCTTATACCAGCGTCTGGTCCTGCGGGAGAGTAAATAAGGAGCCAACATCTGGTCATTGAAGTCCACCCCTCCCATGAGCGAATTATAGTTGTGGACACAGAGGGGCTTTTCAATGACTCCAGTTGCTCGTTCAATTTCGATTGTTGTGTCTGCGTGAATGGAGGAGAGCATGTAAACGTCACGCTTGTCTCTCCATTTCACCGCAAGCAGTTCTTCGTTACACAAGGCAGCCCTCTCCTCCCTTGCAAGACAGGGGGTAACGAGCCGTTGGGGGAAGCCCCGGCGACTAGGTCGCGAGGTGCCACAGCAGCCAATTTGTTCTAGAAACAAATGCCTGAAGAGGGGCACACTTGTGTAGAAATTGTCCACATAAAGATGGTACCCCTTGCCAAATAAGGGTGACACCAAGTCCCAGACTGTCTTCCCACTGCTCCCCAGGTAGTCAGGGCAACCGACCGGCTCCAGGGTCTGATCTTTACGCTCAGACTCGAAATTTGTGCGTATAGCCTGTGGCCCTTTCACAGAGCTTATACAATTTGACCCCATACCGGGCGCGCTTGCTTGGGATGTATCAGGGACTCGTCTACGCAGATGTTTTGCCCAGGGGTATACAAATCTGCAAATTTGGTGTTAAAGTGGTCTATGAGGGGCCGAATTTTGTGGAGCCGGTCAAAAGCTGGGTGGCCTCTGGGACGAGAGGTACTATTGTCACTAAAGTGCAGGAAACGCAGGATGGTCTCAAATAATGTCCTGGACATGGCAGCAGAGAACATGGGCATGTGATCAATTGGGTTCGTGGACCAATATGACCGCAATTCATGCTTTTTCGTCAGGCCCATGTTGAGGAGAAGGCCCAGAAAAGTTTTAAATTTGGAAACTTGGACGGGTTTCCACCAGAAAGACTGGGCATAAAAGCTTCCAGGGTTGGCGGCTATAAATTGAGTGGCATACAGTTTTGTTTCTGCCACGACTAAGTCCAAGAGCTCCTCAGTCAAGAACAGCTCAAAAAACCCCAGTGCCGATCCGATCTGTCTCAACCCGAACTCCAGACTGGGCGGTGAAAGGGGGAACTACTGGTGCGGCTGAAGTTGGGGGCTGCCAATCAGGGTTTGCCAGCACCTCAGGGACTCTACGGGCCTGTCTGTGCGGTCACTGCGACGGGGGAACTAATGCACGTGCCACCGTACCAGCTTCGACTGCCCTTCTGGTGCTCGCCACTTCACCATGTTCTACGGCAGTGCTGGTACTAGGTCCAGGATGGGCTGCGCTGCTGGTGTATGCCTCACCACGTAATCCGACAGCGCTAGCCCCACTCTGCTGCCCTTGAAGCGGATCCTGTGCAACCTGTGGTCTAGCAACACGGGACCTCAACCTCATCGTCCGAACTTTGGGTCAGACTGCCGCTGCTTTCTACAGGTTCGTATTCTGACCTGCTGGATTCGTCAGATGAGGGTTCCCATTCCTCACCCGACTGGGTCAGAAGCCTGTAGGCCTCTTCAGAAGAATACCCCTTACTTGCCATTTGGTCAACTAAATTTAGGGGGTATTCCCTGAGACTACCCAAGAAAAAAAGCAAGCCTGTCTTACAAATGGGAGGCTAGCGAAGTACAGGAAGCCGCTGCGACTGATAAAAAATATCAAAACAGATTTTTTTTATCGCCGCAGCGCTTGTGAAGTGATTGTGCAGTGATAAAAAAAATATATAATTTTTTGTCACTGCGGCGGGGCGGGCGTGGGTGAACGCACATGTGGGTGACCGATCAGGCCTGATCGGGCAAACACTGCGTTTTGGGTGGAGGGCGAACTAAGGTGACACTAATACTATTATAGATCTGACTGATCAGTTCTGATCACTTACAGATACTATAAAAGTACCAATGCTGATTAGCGAAACGCTAATCAGTGACTGCGGTGCGGTGGGCTGGGCGCTAACTACCTAACAAAGGGGCCTAAACTAACCTAAAACCTAACCGTCAATACTAGTGGAAAAAAAAGTGACAGTTTACACTGATCACTTTTTTCCCTATCACTAGTGATAGACAGGAGTGATCAAGGGGTTAATTGGGGGGTGATCTGGGGCTTAGTGTTTGGCGTACTCACTGTGATCTGTGCTCTCTGCTGGGACCAACCGACGAAAGGGACCCAACAGAGAGCACAGAAGCCATTTAACACACTATATTTATAAATATAGTGTGTTATATGGCTTGTGATTCGATTTTTCAAAAGTCACCAGCCTGCCAGCGATGATCATTGGCTGGCAGGCTGGTGACGAACTTCTCCAGCACCGATTCCCGGCCCGCACTGCGCACTGAGGTGGTTAATGATTTTGGCCACTTCTGCTGAGTACCATAGTGGTCTGTTCCTTTTTTTGCTTTTACTGACAAGCCTAATGCAATTATCTGTTGCCTTTAATAGTGCCACTTTTAAGTAGTCCCATTTCTCCTGGACTCCATTGAAACTGTTCCAATCTGATAGGGACTCGTATACCACTAATCTAATTTTAGAAAAGTCTGTTTTTCTAAAATCTAAAACTTTTGTTTTTGTGTGGTGTGAATCAGTCACTGTACTTATAGCAAACCACACTGACTGGTGATCATTAGTAGCTTTCACCTACAATAATATCAGATATCAAATTCCCATTTGTGAATACTAAATCTAAAATGGCCTCCTTCCGGGTTGGCTCCTCAACTACTTGCTGTAGAGATAATCCCAGTAGGGAATTTAGAATATCTGTACTCCTGGCAGAACTAGCTATTTTGGTTTTCCAGTTTACATCAGGAAGATTAAAGTCTCCCATAATGATAACTTCCCCCTTCAATGTCATTTTATTCATGTTGTCAATCTCTCGCAGCCACAGTATCGCCAACTGCCTGCGCCTGTCCGATCCTATGGCTCCTGAGGGCAACAGCCTCAATAGTGTCACTGGGCATGCGCTGAGCCCAGTGACGTAATCATAGCGCTGTTGCCTCTGGGAGCTTGTAGAGGAAGCGCGCAGGAGAGGATCCTCTTCATTCATGCAGTTATTTCCCAGCTGGAAAAAGTGGCCATGTGCGAGATTTCATGGGCAAGAAAGGTTCGTCTGTTGAATAAATTATATGACGTAGAGGAGGGGGCGGCGCCGTTCGGCTCGGCTGTGGGAAGAAATTTATGTATGAGGAGGCGTGTTGGGCTTGAAATTAAGGCAGGCTGGGCACTGCAGGGGGGCGTTACTGGGCTCTAGAGGAGAGGAATAATGCCCCTCTGGGCACTTTCAGGGTTCATTAGCATATCTAAATAATTTCGCTTTAAAAAAAAAAAAATCTAAATGAAAACATGAATAAAAGAAAGACAACCTTTGCTGGAATGAAGGTAGTTTATTGAACATTGCAATGGTAACAGTTTAATATGCTCAAACTAGGTGACAGATTCCCTTTAAACAAAAGGCTGAACACTTTGCAATAAAAACAAATGAGTTAATGGATGAAAGTGATGTTCTCAACTCCTTGGAAGAGACTATGCTTCCAGTTCAAAGAGTGGCACGAAGAAAAATGCTTGGATGGAGAATCTTCACATGATGAACAACCTGAAGATGAAAAGCAATGTTTTCAAGCTAGTGTGTTCAGACCAATTCTGGACCAAATCATACAAAGCATGAAAGAGATTTTCAGAAAATAAGCAATTGGTCATGGATTCCCACTACTTGGATCCTCGCACTTTTCAGAAAATTAGGACAGATCCGAAAGTGCTAGATGGAGGAGCACTAGAGAGAATTTCTAAGTTAGCCACAGTAAATGAATGTCATCTCAAAACTGGATTAATACGTTTTGCCAACTTATTTCCAAGTCTTACAGGATGTCTGTCTGAAGATGAGACACAGAAAGTTGAAATAATTCTTGATGATGATGAGATTAATGACTGAATTCCACCTACTGATAAAGTAGGTGAGGTACAAAAGGAATCAAAGTTCTTGCAAGCGGGGCTTTCTTCGCTGTCACAGGTTGTTGTAAAAATACAACCTTTATTCTGCAGCTTATGAAAATCTTTCTATCACCTATGAGTACCTTCTTTTACACAAGTGTCATGTGAGAAAGCTAAAACGCATCAAGACCCGACTGCGAGCCACAATTAGACAAGAAATGCTTGATGCTCTAATGACCATGTCAGTGGAGAGAGATCTTCTGGAACAGTTCCAGTTTTCAGATGTATTGGAAATTATTTGTCAAAAGTTCTTCCTTGATGAGGTCTTTGCTAACCGTTTGATCAAATATTTAGTTTAAAAGTTTTATACAGATATTTATTTCTCTGGCTTCTGTTTTTTTTTAAAAAGGGTATTGTGTCCATACATTGTTCATTTGTTAAAACTGTAGATTTTATTTTTGTAAAACATAATTTTTTGCTATTACAATTAAATTATGTTAAACCACATTGTATCATATTTGCCTTGCTTTATAACATCAAAATCCGTTATAAAACAAGGAAAAGGTGGGCTTGGATGGTGAGCTGATTCGGTGGTGCAATGGGCCACTTGACTGGATTTGCCCCCCAGGACTAAGGCTGCCAGCCCTCCCCTGCCCCAGTGACGTCTCTTCTGATGTAGATGTTCTTTCCTCTTCTCCAGTCAGACCAGGCTGCCATGACTTTTCAGCTCTCGTCTCTGCAGTTTGACAAAAAGGCATCTTAGTTTTCTACTTTTCCATCATCCTCCCACCTTCTGGACAAATCATTCTACCACCTCCAATACTGTGCTCCCCAATATTATACAGCAAAATCAGATATACCCCCTTCAATAATCATTTCCAAGCAGTGTTCTAAAATAACTGCACCCAGCAAATAGTGCCCCTGAAACTAATAGTGTTTACCAAAAGGGACCTAATCCTGGGTGAAGGTATCTATATGCAAAAAAAACAACAATAATGGCCTAAACCTATCTTGACCCAGGTATAATGTATTTGCTAAAACGTCACTTTTAATTGTTCATAATAATAAAACGGCTGTGAGCCATAACCAACAGTTAAAACAGTTTGTTTCCACCCCAATTGCACTGAACTTGGTTGCTAACGGGGTAATAGGGATGTGCACTATCTCCCATTCCCCAGAACTATATCTGCAGCGCTAGTTGAAAACTAGTGAAAAAGACAGGCTTCAATGCAGCCAACAAGTGTGGCTGGACTCACTTAGAAACAGGCATAAGCAAATTTTGCCAACACCTCTTTAACATAGGGGGCAATGTTTGATGAATTGCCTAGTGTGAGTTAACTACCAATGGTTCGATATAACGACTAATTGAATAAAGTTGGTTACTGTGCTAGTGGACACAAACACTAACAGCACACTTGTCTGAAACTATGTCAATAGCTGCCAAGACGCATTCACACATCACACACACACTGCAAACACTCCTATGACTGATAGCTGAAAGGACTAACTGGCCCGAAAATGCCAACTAGCTAAACTACGCTGCTATGATTGAATGAAGAGTCCTCCATAAGGACTACTAGACTAGTAATCTGGATTAGGGTGGACAACAATTGTTTAAAACATGCATCCGCCCCCCAACATTTTTCACCAGAACACTGGCTTCTTCAGGGGTTTGGGCAGAGTTGAAGACAACAACCAAAGCAGAGGTATATATGCCTCAATTATCTGAATGATCTGTGTGGTAGCCAATCACCATTGACAGAGTTACACAAAGTAGTGCGTAGAAGAGCTAGACAATTAGAGTACCCACCTTCCCTACCTCATTGTTAGCGAATGAATGCGGGGCAGGGGATACTCACCAGTACGCATATTCTGCGCAGGCATTAGGTGCGTGAGCACTCAGTCTCTGGTAGATGGAACAAAAGGTGCACCATTGCCCATGTGCACCAACTTAGAAGTAAATTAAAGTAAACAAACTAAAGAAATGTATTTTATTTTTTAACCAATAGTGTAAAAATAGTCCCCCAAAAATAACTGTGCTAAACTAATATTGTGCCAGGGTGACCCATGGTAATAGTGCTGCCAAAAGTCCCACTAATAGTAATAATTCTCTGCCAGAGTGCACTTGGTAGTAATAGTGCCCGTACTAGCAATCATGTTCCCCATAGTCCCCCAGTAGTAATAATGCCCCCTATGTGTGTCAGTGTAAAAAAATGCCCCCTAATAATGTGCACTAGTACAAAAATTACCCCCTCTTAGTGCCCTCAGTAGAGGTCTCAAATTTCTCCGCTCCCCCATAGTGCCCCCCATAATGTGCCAGTAAGAAATGCCCCTTCTTCGTGACCATATATGCCCCCATAATGCTCCTCTCCTGCATTGCGCCAAATAAATAACAAGGCACATATACTTACCTCCATAAAGTGGGCAGCGATGCAGGCCTCTTCCCCTGCAGCCTATCAGAGGAACGGGGAAGGGAGATAACTCTCCCCGCCCTGCAGCAGCATTCATTTGTATCGCTGTCCTGAGGACGGCGATACAGATGAATATAGAGATGAATGCTTCCACAATGAAAGAGCTCATCTCCCCTGCCCTTCTCCTCCACCTATTTGATAGATCCCATTTCTACACATCATTACAGTATGCAAACAAGTATCTCCCAAGGAAGACAACCATCTCGCTAGTGCCACCTCTTGTAAGTGGCTCACTACGAGTCAAAATCTGACTTTCCCAAAAGCCTTGGGATTTGACAAGGGAATGTAGCCAAGCCATATATTCATCTGTAGACAGCTGCTTTGGGCTGGAGTAGAATTCTGGATGGCTAGTTGCAATGCCTGGAAAGCAGCTTAGGCAGGGTGCTGAATCTCCTTAAATAGACCAGTCCTGTATGGAGACTCCCACGGGGAATTGCCAATAAGTCTCCATACCATGGAGTACTTTCAGTAAGTGTCCCTACAAGACTGGTCTCTTTCAGAGATTCATCACCCTGCTTAAGCTGTACGCTCTACTAGGACTGTGCCTTTGGGTAATATCCGCCTTCCCCAGCATACAGGCTCATATACTGTTTATGGATCCATACAACACATGCTCAGCTCTCCAATAAGAGCCTAGCAAAGCAGATTACAGCCAAAGGGGAACAGCGCTCAGCTGAGTACTTCTGCTCCTTTCTTTGGGTGACCTATTGGGGAGCTCAGCACTCATACCCTCAATGATCAAAACTTTTGACATATGACACGTCAAACGTTTTATGAAATTATAGGTATGCTTTAATACTTTTTTTGGCTCAGTGACACCTGCTATTTTTGAATGTGGGTGTCAAGCTGAAAAAAGGCTTGGGTCTCTTCTACATGTTTCTTCTTCAAAGCCTTCCAATAAATAATTCCTCTATTTAAAAGGAAATGTTTTGCTTTTAACCTGACAAATATTAGACTGGATGCTGTCTCTAAAAAGAGACATTGGAAAACTAAATATTTAAGGAACAAGACTCGTCCTGTGAGAAGAACATAAAAAATAGCTTTAACAGATAATTAAAAGGAGAGATCAGAGAACAGTGGTAACACGTGTAATCTACATAGATAAAAAGCAGCTGTTCTAGGGCAAACCCAAAGCGTTTATACAGCCATTCATCACAGCAATAAAAGACATCAAAACATAGATTTTCAAAGATTTTGATTAAGCATATTAATTCATGACTTTGAAAAAACAAAAATACTTTGAATCTGTTGTGATTTATGTCCAATAAAAGAAAAATAGTTTTAAGTTACAGCAAAAATAAATACAAAAAGCAAAGCACTGCACTTGTTCTACTTTGCTGTATTTATGGACCAGTTCATTATTTCCTATATTCTATATGGTATAAAAATGTACCGCAGTACTGTATAGAGCTTGTCAACACTCACATCAGCAAAATACCAAGCTACACACAAGTCTGATGAACATGCAAAGGCTCAAGGCCAAAAGCCCTTTATAACAGATACATCAGATGCTGCAGAACCTCTTTTTGAAAAGTAAGGAGGACCTCCTGTCCAACAGTGGCTCGCTGTCAAAAAGAAAGACTGGCATCTGTTATTTTGATGTTCTGCAGCAGCTGAAGCACAGTTACGGTATAATAATGCAATTGCTGTACAACCTCATTTTAATCAGAGACACTTCATAACAGGAGAATGAACTTCCTACAAAAGTGATCTCTATCAGGCTGCTTCTGCAGTAAAGGGGTATTCTTAGGTATAGCTGTCAATAGAGTGCTGGGGGTCTGAGTCTCAGCCTCTGTTCTTTATTCTGCTTCTCAAAGAGCATACAAAAAAGTTGCATGTACCCCAAAATAGTACCAATGATAATGGCAACTCGTCCCGCAACAAAAACAATCACACAGCTACATTGATAGAAAAATAAAAGATGTATGGTTGTCAGAAAATGGCTGTATGGTAGCTAAGACGTCATTTAAAACCAACATAGTGCCTGTAAACCAATCCATCAAAATATGCGCTGCAAAAGCTAAAAGTTGGTATTTTCCTTTTGAACCCTGAAGTGTATCCAAACAGCAGTTTATGGCCACTTTTATGGCATTTCGGTACCCAGTTGAACCTGCCTAACAATTTAAGGGGTGTGGTATATCAGGCGTGCACTATGATCTGACGCTTTGCAACATCAGGTGCAATGCAGGGCTAGCAGATTACAAGGACATGTAAGTGAAATAAGAGCACTCCATCTGGAGCAGTAGAGGAGAGTTCATTTATTTATGTCTGATAAAGCTTGGGGGGCTGAACGGAGGTCTCATGAAATTGTTTTTCCAGATTTTCCTCTTCTAAAATCTAGGTGTGTCATATAGTCAGGTGTGTCCTACTAAGCGAAAAAACACTTGGTTTAAAAACAATGTCATTTTTTATTTCATATTCTAGTCTTCTATTACTATACCCCTAGGTAAGTTCCTCGAAAAATTTAGTTTCCAAAATAGGGTAACTTTTTGGGATTTTACACTGTACTGGTACCTCAGGGGCTCTGCAAATGTGTCATGGTACCAAGAGACAGTCCAGTGAAATCTGCCCTCCAAAAGCCAATTAAGGAAATAAATTAGTAACCAGTTTTTTGGAGGCTTTTTCTATGGGAAAAGTGTATTTTTTTTAATTTTCACATCCAAATGTTTCTAAATTCTATGTAACGCCTGTGGGGTCATAACACTCAATACACCCCTCAATAAATTCCTTAGCAAAAATTAGGTAGTTTATTGGTGGTTTCCACTGCATGGGTACCTCAGGGACTCTTCAAAAGCGACGTAGAGCTCAAAAAAATTCCAACAAAATCTGCCCTTAAAAGCCTAATGGCGCTTCTACCCTTCTAAGCCCTGGTGTGTACCCATACAGCAGTTCATCACATGTGGGGTATGCCGTGTTCAGGGGGAAAAAAATGCTTAAATTGTGGGGTGCTTTGTGAGTGGTAACCCTTGTAAAAATGAAAAATATGGGGTTAAAGCAACATTTTATTGGAAGAAATACAATTTTTCATTTTCACAGCCAAGTGCACTCACTGCAATTCCTTGAGGGGTGTAGTTTGCAAAATGGGGGTCACTTTTGGGGTGTTCTTACTGTAGGGGCAGAAAGGTAGCTCAGGGGTTAGCACTGGTGCCTTGCAGTTGGGGTCCTAGGTTCAAATCTAACCATGGACAACATGTGCATGGCGTTTGTATGTTCTCCCTGTGTTTGCATGGATTTCCTCCAGGTACTCCGGATTGCTCCCACACTTCAAAGACACACTGATAGAGAACATTGCAGACAGCTTCATGCTAATGTCTGTAAAGCACTATGCAAAAAATTAAAATAAATAATTGCTGATACCTTAGTCTTATCAAATGCAACAAGACACCAGTTTCGAGTATGAGACCACATGTGGGGCGTTTCTGTAAACTGCAGAATCAGGGTAATAAATATTGGTTTGTTTTGCTGTTAACTCTATTTTACAGGGAAAATGTATTAAAACAGAAAAACTGCACAAATATATGACATCTTTAAATTTCACATCTATTTTGCTTTAATTCACGTGAAACACCTAAAGGGTTAACATAACAAAAGCAGACATATGGTGAATGTTAATTAATAACTAATTTGTGAGGTATCAATGTTTTAAAAGCAAAAATGTAAAAATTTTTGAAGTTTTCCAACTTTTTTTTTACTTTAAGATTATTATTTTTTTTTATAAAGGTAAAACATATCAACCCAAATGTATTACTAACATGGAGTACAATGTGTCATGAGAAAAAACAGTCTAAAATCGGTTGGATACGTAAAGCATTCAAAAAGTTATTACCACAAAGTGACATCAGATTTGCAAAATTAATTTAATGCTGAAAACTGGCTATATCCTGCAGAGGTTAAATTGATTTACTTAAAGGGGTATTCCGGTTACCATAAAAAAATTACTTCTGTTTTAGACTAATTCATTATCAATAATTACCTGATATAATGTAAATTTTAAATATTTACCATCCAGTAGTTATAAAAGTAGTTTTCTTCCTCTGCTACCCACTGTTATTTCATAAATTACTATGGCATCGACCTGTAGTTCTGAACCTTTGTTAGGTCGAGCATGCTCAGTGTGTTGCTATCAATTCTTGTGAAACAAAGGTGTTGTGTTAGTGTGCTGGTGATTACTGAGTAGAGGGGGAGTGACTGGACTGTCACTATCAGCAGCCAATCCGCAAACAGCAACACTCACAGCAGGAAAGCTAGGGATTGTAGTTTTGTTAGGGAAGATCAGGCGCCATGATACAATTGGTTTGGTGCAGGCTCACACAGGAGCTAGACAAATGGATTGCAAGGTAAATGGAAACTCTGGTTATATGTCTGGTTGGGTCACAACTTGCAGCCTTAATTAAGTTTTTCAAAAATTAAGTTACTTTACCGAAATACCCCTTTATTGTGGGTTAGAAACCTCAGACCCACTGTGTTCAATTGTTTCTTAATTTTTTTCACAAATAAAAGTGAGTTGCCTTAGTGAGACAACCCCTTTACGGCTAAGACTACACTGCAATATGTGTTGCTTGACAAAAAGAAGGGTAGTTACACGGCGATGTTTCTTCTGACTTCTTTTTGTCGAAAAAGGTCACGCAGCATTTTTTGTAACAGTGTCACAATGCGACATACTGCAACTGAGACGTGACAGTAGCACAAAAAAATCCGATTTGGATGGATTGTTTGCGACTATCGCAGTCACAGCATGTCGTATTGCGACACCATTGACTATCATTACAAAAACTGCTCCGTGACTTTTCAGGGGCACAGTTCAGCCACATAATACCTAAATATTACTACCTGCTTTAGAGCAGTAACCATAAAATTGTACAATCAATCAGTAATGTAAGCTTACTGCAATATTTGTTTACTTAAATGGAGGATTGAAAGTTTAGAAGCAGATCGTTATTACTTTCTCCCTGAACAATTAACCTCTGGCTGGAGTAGATGAAAGAGCTTGTGACAAATGATTTTAATGGCCTTAGCAAATTTCTCATATTACGGTACCCCTGGATTACTTTTGCAACCACTTCTGATTTGGGGTTTTTTATTGAGTAAAGACGCAATACCCCTACTTTTCTTTCCCCTCTCTTCCCCCACGGTCATGGGTCACTTCGGTTGTGAAATGGACTGGAGCCCTATTCAGAAACACTCAATTTTTCTGACCTCAAAGGAACTTTATTCAGTTGCTAAAATAAATGTAGGGATTACACTCTTTAATAGGTCTCTCTATGCTCTTGTTATGTACACAATGTATGAAGAACTGCCTAATATGTATGACACTAGTCCTTTTGTATGTACTTAAAAAAAAATATATAAAAAAGAAAAAAAGCTGAATAAATATAAAAGAATACCTGTATTCAGTTTTATTTCAGATTTAATTTACTAAATAATGCACAAAAAATTATACATTTAATAGAACACACACAGGCTAAATAACAAAAACAATGCAATATATTTTATGTTTTATACTCTCTTAAGTGGTCTATTTCCAGCTATAACAACATGAGATGTTACATTCAGAAAACAGGCGTAGTAGTGACTTCTTTAGTGCCTTGCTTATTTCGGAGAAAAGTTCCTCAATATCACAAAGCCACTAGAGTACAGGGTGAATAAAGGCAGCATGGTGCGCAAGATAAAATCGTATCTTCAAGGGAAACCTTTTTTAACAAAATACTTTAAAGTACTCATTGAAACTTAAAAATCTTTACCAAAAGTGCTTCAGATGCAATTCAACTGTTCACAATCACTGAGGAGTTAAACAATTGCTTGGTCAAAGTACCACTGCCTTAAAACTTCCATTTCAGAATTTTCTTCCACCAGCTTCTGGCTTTGCAGAGATATTTCTTTGTTCACTTTAAAAGACAAGTCCAAGACTTGGCACAAACTCCTGTAACGATAAATATGCAGATGGGAAATTGATATTAGGCTAGAGAGAAACTAAAGTAGCTCATATTGTGGTCAGAGCTACTTCTGTTTGTAGCACTGTTTTTTAGGTTTCTCGTTGAACCCCTGCAGATCTGGAATAGCTGGGTGTCGGATTTTATAGAGGATTAGTTGGCTTATAAGGCAAGAAACACTGATGATACTTAGTCCTAAACATTCTGGTAACCTAAACAGTAGAGAGAAATATCACAGAACTTCAATGTTTTTTATTAACTGAAAGAGAGACCATCACCACAAAATGCAGTGCAATCTGCAAGCACCATGTTATAGAGCAGATTGATGTATACCGGGCTGGAAGACCTTGTGTTGCTCTGGCCACTTTCCCTGCTACCGCTTCTGACATATTGCTGATTAGAGGAAGGAGCCTTCAAGATTCTACAAAATAGACTGTGGACTGGTGGAAAACAGATACTGGGCCATGGAAGCTCTGCCCCTCCTCCAATGGGACACCGTAATTCCCACCTCCTGGGGAGTCCATGTCACCTAAACTGAGCTGGAAGTGACTCAATGCCACTGTGCCCAGCTCTATAGCATTATACATTTCACTCCAGAATGCAAGAAAGGAATAACAACCCCCCCATAGTTGATCAAACATGGCCAAGACTGGCTGCAAGAAGGGAGACGTAAGCCTGCTTTAGGAGGGGAACCTTTTTCCCGGTCCGAGTAGAAAGCCAGGTCTCCAGCAACTTCGCCTTATGCCTGTGTACCGTGGACCCATAGACCGAGATAGGAGAGGCGCAGATAGTCCGTTGGACAGGAAACCTAAGCTGGGGTGTGGCAAAGTGTGTACCACTTTTTTGTTGCATGTTTTCTGTCCAGTGGAGGGAGACCCTCTTCATGGGTGCCTTTATGGGTGAGGGGGGTCATTAAGGTCTAAACACATACAGACCTGGCTATTAGGAGGTTATAATTAACAGGAGATTCAGTTGTGACTACACAGTATAGTAAAGTAAAAGTATTTCTTAAAGAGTTTATCACACAACAAACCTATTCCCTATCCACAAAGATAGTGGATGAGTATCTGATCAGTGGCAGTCCAACAGCTTGGAGTCTCACCAATCACAAGAATGGGGTCCCATGTCCCTGTCTAGCATGTATGCTGCCACTGCTAGAAATAGAGCCAGCGCACCATTTGTGAGTGGACATGGGACACCCATTCTTGTGATTGGCGAGGGCGAGGGCGTGGGGGGGGGGGGTTACAGCCCTTGGATCCCCTGCTCATCAGATCAGTTTGTCTTGTGGGAAAACCCTAAGTAAATCAAGGAAACATTTTACAAAGGGCAAAGGGTAAAGAAGTTGTCCAACATCCAAAGTTTACTTTTGACCCTAAAAGTGTTCAGCCTCCCAAAAAAAAAAAAAAAGAGCCACTTACCTAAACGCTGGTGGTCCAGTCTAGTGCTAAGTGCCCCATCCCTGCTTCTTCCGTAAGTTTAACATCCCGTTCATCACTGTACCGTAAGTTTAACATCCCGTTCATCACTGTAGACATTCACTGGCTTAAACGGACACATGCCCCTTGGGGACATATCACTACTGAGGTCAGTGAACGGCTGCAGTGGTGCATATAACAACACACCAGACATCATTTCTAGTCCACAGGGGACGGGAAGCAGGCAGGGATAAGACACACAGTGCTGGAACAGAGCACCAGTGAAAAGGAAATTGGCTTTTTTTATAAAGTATTTTTTAAAGTATAAGTGTCGTATTTTTTTTTTTTTTGGGGGGGGGGGGGGGGGGGGGTTGGATTGTGGTGATTAATATCTCCTTGGTGGCCCTATTTCAACTTTTCACTGTGTATTCAATTACCCCTTAATTCCACATTTTTGTTCCCTGTACTGCCTACTTTTACCTGTGCTTAAAATCAGGTTGCTAGGCATGGTCCGTCCTCTGTGTTGAAGGACGGAGGACGCAGAAGCAGGCTACGTGCAGGGTCACATTACTGACAGCCAGGGACTGTAAATAAATGATTAAAGCCAGGTCCTCCCCAGCAGCCGATAACTGTGCCTGGGCTGTGTGCACTTCTCCCTGTCCCTGCGCTTGGCAGACGCTCCCTCACTCAGCAGAGCTGGAGAAGGCAGAGTGGAAGCAGCGCACAACAGGGAAGGGAGATCTGCCATCTGCTCAGTGTATAAATGAAAGCAACATGTGGTAAGAGGACTCCTTTGTGCTGCAGGAGATTAACCCTTTAGGGGGAGGGCTCTGGTTACTGACACTTTTGGGGGCTATTGTTACTGGCTAGTGAGGGCAGGCGGGATTAGCCTCAGGGTAAGGGCAGTGGCGGCCATCTTAACTGAATAGAGAAATTGCAGTTTTATGCAGACTGGTTGCTAAGGGCTGAATCTTATTAAATATGGGGTAAGTCAGTCTAATAGTAACTGATTCTGGAATATCATGTTATTAGTAACTACATATATGAAAATTGAAATTAGGGTTTAAGTGTGACAGTTATCCTTTAAGCTGTGCATTTGTGGGACCAAAGGTAAAATGGAATTAGGGGTTGGACAATTTTGCTAACTTTTAAGCATCCCAAAGATGGCTTGTAATGATTTACGACTTTTTAGTGTCAGTGTCTAATACGTGTAGAAAGCAGGGCAAATTTGAGAGCCAAAGCATGTAGCACTTCATCTTCTCAATATTCTAATTTTATTTCTTCCATCTTGGTAGAAACCACTGTATTTCCAATGCTCTTTTTTATATCAAATATTAAACTCTGAATAAAGATGATGATCCCTATAAAATTCAAATGACACCAAATTACAAACCGTGAAAGCTCTGCATCTGTTTTGTGCACAACGTCTTCCAAGATTTTAATTGTGTCCAATAAATCCACACTGTCATTAGCAGAGCTTGGTGTGGTATCTTCAAGTAGGGAGATTGTAGAACTCAAATTTTTCTGAATGTCATCTATAAAGACATAAGCATATTTAACATGTATTTACCGGTATATATTGGGTAAAAAATATTTCACAAGTACAAGAAAAAAAAAAAAGAAAAAAAAAACCTTTGTTAATGTCATTGAAAAAAAATAACTTGAAAATGTGGTTTTCTACAGGTATATGCAATTTGTGATATAATGTAATCCAAAAGGAGATTTTCTGAATTAGCTGTAAAATCTCTCTCTCTTCTTGGGGGACACAGGACTGTGGGTATAGCTGCTACCACTAGGAGGCAGACACTAAGCCAAAAGCTCCTCTTACCAGCTATACCCCCTCCGGCAGACACTAATCTAATCAGTTTGTACACAAGCAGTAGGGGCAGACAGGAGAAGGCAAGAAGGAAACAAACATGATACAGGTGAGGCTACTTTCACACTGGCGTTTTGGCTGTTTGTTAGATCCGTTCAGGGCTCTCACAAGCGGTCCAAAACGGATCAGTTTGCAGTTTAATGCATTCTGAATGGATAAGGATCCACTCGTAATGCATCAGCTTGCATCAGTTCAGTCACCATTCCACTTTGGAGGAGGACACCAAAATGCTGCTTGCAACGTTTTGGTGTCCGTCTGATGAAACTGAGCCAAACGGATCCGTCCTGGCACACAATGTTAGTCAATGGGGACGGATTTGTTTTCACTGACAAAATCTGGCACAATCGAAAACGGATCCGTCCTCCATGGACTTTCAATGGTGTTCAAGACGGATCCGTCTTGGCTATGTTAAAGATAATACAAAGTAATCTGTTCTGAACGGATGCAGACGGTTGTATTATCTGAACGGATCCGTCCATGACAAAACACGAGTGTGAAAGTAGCCTTACTAGGAACCAACGAGCTGGGAGCTATGTCTCCCAATGAACTCATGAGATTTTACAGGTGAATAAGACAAAAAAAGTCCCTTTTCTTGCTCGTTTCGCTGGAGACAAAAGATTGTGGGACATTCAAAAAAGCTGTGGGACATTCAAAAAGCGGGGAAGGGAGAAAAAACATTTGAGGATGCATCGGGTACAATTTTGCAAATGTATAGTGCGAAGAACACTTATCAGCCTTACAAACCTGAAGATGCCAGATGACACAACAACCACCCAGGTAGAACAAGCTGCGACTCAGAATGGGGTGTCCTACCTTTGGCGAGGTAAACCTCACGAATGGCCAGCTAAAGCCAATGGGCAATTAAGGACTTATAGGCTGCCAGTCCCTTGAGTGGGCCAGAAGGGGGCTGCTAGAGACAAATAGATCTGAAGAGATTGGACAACATCTAGATGATGGGGAAGTGCTTCCTGACATGAAACAGATGGGGACAGAAAGAAGAAGGAATTGTGTTCTCAATCAAATTAAAAGAGGAAATGACTTTAGGAAAGAAGAAAAGCACCGGACGGAGCACCGTCTTATCCTGGTGAAGGACCAGAAAGAGATTTACAAGAAAAAGCTACCAATTTAGAAAAATCTGATGTATGTCCAGTATGCCACTTTCAAGGAAAGGAGATAGAGAAATTTCCCAGAGAGGGCCAAAGGAAGCTGACTGTAAGGCGTCTAGGACCAAGATCCAATCGGGAGTTGATGAAGGATACAGCCAAAGAGAGTGGGCGACCCCTTGAAGAAAAATGTTAACTGGTAACTTTAAAGACAGCAGACATTGAAAAAGGATAGACAGGGCCTTGTCTTTGGGGAAACTTAGACCAAAGCCCAAATCCAGAGCCCTTGCAAGAGAACAACTTCCAGGTCGTAGGTTAGATTTCTGCCATAGGAGGCTTCATTGCTTTCAGTATGGTTTTCACCACCCGGTTGAAAAAACCATAAGTTTCAAGATCGTAGACTTAACAATCACACTGTTAAATGTAGCGACTAAGTGCTGGTGGAAGATTGGTCCATGAGAAAGGAAGCCAACTCCCTGGGAGGAAGATGCTACAGAATGTTGGCCAGGAAATTAACAATGTTAATGCAAAACATCTGGCAGGGCCAATCCAGTGCAATGAGGATTGCTGGGATGCCCCACTACTTTGATTTTCCGAAAGAACATGGGCAGCAGGGGAAAAGACATATAGGAGGTTGAATTTGGTACATGGAGCCACCAGACCATCCACCGCATATGGAATGGCCACGATGGAGGAGTATTGAATCCAGGACTCAAATGCAAAAATTGACTATCCAACTGAAGACCTACAAAGTGTCCAAAGTGATACAGAGGCCGTCTCTGGACTGGAGTATAATGGTGGTGAGCAGGACCAACTGGAACATAAAGGTAAGTGTCCTTTATGTCCATGGAACAGAATTCACCCTGTTCCATGGAAACAATCACAGAATACAGCAATTGCATCCAAAAGTACTTTGTGCGGATGAAATGGTTGAGAAACTGTGGGCCAGATTTATCATTACACTTACATTATACGCCACTTTTACATATGTCCAAAGTCAGATTTATTAATTGTCCTTTAATATTGTGATAAATGTGGTTTGACGGTAGCAGTTTATCCTTCAGAAAGCGGCTTTACAAAAGTCGTATGTCTTTACGCATGTTCTATTAAAAAGTCGAATAAGATAAGCATTGTCCTCACTGGAGTGAACTTGAGCAATCTTTTTCAACTTTTTAAATTGCTGCAATAGTAAATCTGTCTAGAAATTAATTTACATAAGAAAACACGCCCACTTTCAGAAAACTGGTGAGCATAGCGCAGAGACAATAAAAGTCACAAATTTTTGTGCAGTTTTTGCAATTGAGCAAATTTTTTTGACTTTTTCACTCCATTATTTTGACTTGAGCTAATGATAAATCTGGCCCTTTATGTTTAAGACCAGGCGGATAGATCCTAACTTTTTGGGGACCACAGATAGGTTGGAATCGAGTCCCATGAAAATCTCTGCTGAAAGGATGGGGACATTGACCCCTGAAAGAGAATGCACAGCACTTAAAAGAAGGAGAAAACTGAAAAGGGGTGTTTCAGTGGGTGGGCTGGAAGAAATCTAGAGGAATCGACGAGAACATGATTTTTTTTTTTACTGGATGTTAAAATCTCTAGAACCCAAGCAACTTGAACATAGGGACTCCAGAAATCCTGAAAGAGAAGTAGCCAGCCCCCCCACTGCGTTGGATGGGACACTCCTTCAGGTAGAGGAATTTCTGTTGGATGCAGACCCAGAGAACTGAGCCTGGGGTCACCATGGGGCTTGAAGGAACGTCTTTTTTTTCTCCCGCAGGGAGGTCTTGGAGAAGTGCCAAAAGGATTAGAAAAAAAGAGGAAGACCACTTGGGAGCCAAGTCCTCAGAAAAGGGGTACAGAAGGTCCAGGTGCTTTGAAGGGGCATTCCCATGCTTTAGATTATGAAGGAAAGACCTTAGGGACATGTGAGGACTGGTGAAAAGAAAAATCCTTGCAGCTTCAAGCCGGGCAGAGTACTGGAGTTGAAAGGTCTCAAGAAGGGTTGTGACCAGACTGTCAACTACATAGATAATTTTGGACACCTGTTCCGGGTGAAGGTCAGAAACCGATTCCAGCAACTTGTCTTTGTACAGAACCTTTCCTTCTAAGGAAGAGGTTTCTGAATGCACCCCCGGCAGGAAGGAGAAGCAAAAGAGTCGAGGATAGGGACCTGGGGCAAAGTGGCTCTATTCCGGGCTTATTCTGATATGGTCTGACCTGCGTGGGATCCTTAAAAACAGGGGGTAAGAGGCAACCTGGAGGAGGGGGCTTGGTCAACTAGTTAGCCTATAACACAAAGCCTGTGTTTTTGGTAAGGTCAGCAACTGTTCATGAAGGAAAATGGGCCCATTCCAGTTCAGCAGACTCAGTACAAGAGGAAGCCTGTTCAAAGGGTGGGGGGCTACAGGTTACCTGGATTTGCAGCAAGCAGAGCAGAAGGCGTCTGTCTGACTGTGATAAAACATTAAATTACATTTTGCACAAGCAGGCTGTTTGGACTTCTAGGTCCAGATACTGCTAGGAAAACAATACTCCTGCAGAACCTTTTTAGCTCAGGCTGTAGGTAAGGAGGGGGTTGGCAGAAGGAGGAACAAACACAAACAGGCAAGGTCCTACCAAAAGGCAACTTCACTGAGAACAGCAGTGGAGAGGTTCCAATCAACATTCCAGGCAGGGGAAGAGTGCCAGGTGGAGATTTACAAGGATTCCAACAGTAAGAAGATTGCAGTGACCGTGTTGAACTGAAGCTAGTGAGGAAGTGGAAATCAATATATATATATATATATTCATATTTCTCTGCACAAATCAATAGTAGATGTCAGAGTCAGAAAGTGAAAATGTTCATTTACAAAAAACAGTAGATGGAAGGAAAAAGATCCAAAACTAAAAGTTACTGTAGATACAACATTTCTAGATGTACTACTGCTAATATACATGTGTGATTGTGGTATCATTAGAGCATAATTACTTCACTTTAATGTGTATTTAGTAGCATTCTATTTTCAGTATGTTAAAATCTGGTCCATGCAGTTGAGGCTCACAGTGAAAGACATTGCTTAAAAGGTATTCCCTTTTCAGACTCGCTAGGATATGCCATCAATGTCAGATAGATGCAGGTCACTCCACCACAGCGGATACCACCACCCTGGATCTTAGCTTGCTGGTGGCCTTCAGAGCCATACGCCGACCGTTGCCACGCATATACTCAGTCAACCTGCCTGCAGTGTCCCCTGATGAATCCTGGGAGGAAACGCGTCGGGACGCATTAGCACCACCGTCAATCTACTCCTCAATCAGGTTTTTGGTGGCGGGGTTATATGTTGTGTTTAACATTGTGTATAGTCTATTTTTCTACGGCTCAGGCTGTCAGCATTCGGACTGCCTGCACTCTCCCTGTGTCTAGGGCCTCATTAGGGTCATTTACACAGGACGAGAGTTCCAGTCGGGGCCACCCCTTGCGGGGCTTTTTTGGACCCCGTCCCGTGGATTACCTAGTAGGGTCGGACCAGGCCAAGTAGGGAGGCAACAGGGCTAGTTTACCTTCCTCAACATAGCCATACCCGACCTACCACCAGTGGTCTTGCCCACCACACACAGTACACCTAGACGGGACTGGCGCCTCTGTGTACCCGCCATCCTATCAGTGTACCTCTGTGTATGGTGTACATGTTGTTTGTCTGTAGGGGCTGGTTTTATCTCCCTATAATCAATAAAGTTTCATGTTTTACTTAGTTCACTGCCCCTCTTAGTTTTTTTCTAGATGCAGGTCCCACCTCTGGGATCCACATTTGTCTCCAAATGGGGCCGACGAAGTGAAGGAGAGCACAACGCACATGCATGGTGCGCTCTCCATTCACGGCTATGGGACGTTCAAAAATAGCTAAACGAGGCTGCTCTGCTATTTTCAGAAGTCTCATTGCAGTGAATGGAGAGTGCACCACACACATGTACCTCTCCATTCACCAATATGGGACTGCCGGAAATAGCGAAGACAGCACTGGCCTATTTTTGAAACTCCCATAAGAGTGAATAGAGGGTGGTCAAGCATGTGCAGCTGCTCTCTGTTCACTTTGGAAGGGTCTAGTTATGGAGATGGGAGAAGATCCCAGAGGTGGGATCTGCATCTATCTGACACGGATGGCATATCTTAGTGATATTCCATCAATGTCTGAGATGGGAATACCCCTTCAAGGGTAGATGTTAAATAACATTTTGTGGTTTATAGTAATATTCACATATTTTTGCTCTGTGTGTCTAGAAAGAAGTAAATGCACATTGTATAGCTGTTTAGTTGGCATAAAGAGCGGACTAGAATTATGTCTTACTGCTCACACTTTATATCGGCTTTGGATTTCATCCCTAAAATAAACCTGTTCTGGTTTAATTTTTTAGCAAATCTCAGAATGAGTGAATTTTTGCAATGACAGCAGTGTTGTGCAATACTTCAGCATGAAAGATTCCCAGCATTGTATACAACGCGTGGGAGACAGTACTGAGCAAAGTTATGCCCAGAATCTCAAAACTTTTAACAGCTCCATTCAGGCAGAAAAGCAACAAATTAATGTACACACAGCCTTTTTGTTTCCTGTCCAAAATGTCATAATAAACTGCACTTGTCATGGAAAAGGACTAATTGCAGCTGGGAGGCATGAATGCTTTGGTTTATTATCCTGCCACAAACCGATAGAAACAGTCTACAGCCAGATCAATGATATTAATATTAACTAGTTAGCAGATCAAAACGGAGCCAGGAAATTAGATCAATGGACAATGAAAGGAACAGAAAGATAAAAAATTCAAGTCTTATCAATTTGTAATAAACGCTTTATACCAAGGAATCTCTGTCGGGTGCCTGTGATATGGATATCATTTATAGGCAGCTGATGCCTTGTGCAATCCAGAGCTGTGGCAAACGATTTGTAACTGTCCTTGAACTGCGTTGTGGCGGCAGCAGAGGGAGTCAGAGATTCAGCCTGCACAAAATAGGACAAAGACTGTAAAAAATGCTAAATGTAATGAGCGCTCAGAAGGGATTACAAACAACTTGGTTATATAAATAAATAAAAAAAATGGCAATCAAACGATAAAAGTGGGTCAGGTGAGGGTTTATCCTCTGGGACTCCCACCATAGCTAAGAAAGAGGGGCCACAAGCAATCATTCTTGGTCAGAGAGCATGACAGGTATGCCATGGCCATCTCTCTAGAGATCAAAGGGAGCGTTGTAATTGAAATTTGAAAATGTAGTCAATGAGCTGTTTCAGACAGCCCCATTGAAGCAAATTTTACAAGGAGGTTTCAGCTGAAGAGAAGTCAAAGAAAATGACCTGGACAATAGCTGAACATCTAGCCTGTTTTACGACTTTGTATTTTTTTGTCCTCCAAAAGTCCTCTTTAGTCACTCCTGTTCTGGCTAAATGTCAGTTACCCAAGTCACTATTGCCCAAGTAGAGGGGGATTCAGCCAAAATAGGTTTTGGGTATTTCTGTGCTTCATTTTAAGAACTACCCATCTTCTGCAATTTTTTTTATAAATAAACAACCTAACGGCTTGTTCACACGGCCGTTACCCCTCCGTTGCCGTATTGCGTCTGCAAATCTGTAGATGCGGTGCGGAACGGAACGCCATGGAAGCACTACGGCTTTCGTTCCTCTGCACCGCAAAAAAATAGAACTTGCTCTATATTTTTGCGGAACGGACGGATCGCAGACCCCATTCAAGTGAATGGGTCTACTATCCGCATGTGTCTGGCCCACGGTTGGTGCCCATGCATTGCGGACCGCAATTTGCGGTCCACAGCATGGGCACAGAGCCCTTACGTTCATGTAAACAAGCCCTAAATCTCACTTAAAATGATTCAAGGGCCATTCCATGTAGACCATTTAGAGGGTAGTGACTACTAAAATGTTTATAGAATTTATCTAGACCTGACAATACAGATGTGGATTTTCAGTTCAGATTCTGAGACTATGTTACACTTTACAATACATGTGGAATGGGGTGTTCAAAACCCCATCCACATTTAGTGAAAGAAAAATCAGTCTGTCAATCTGTTACAGGAGTTTGGGGATTTTCACAGCTGATGTCAGCTACATGTGGCTTAAGTCAGGAATATTTAAAGAGGTCCCGTCACCTCCCCTGACATGCCTATTTTAATAGCTTCATGCATTCCCCATGTAATAACACTTCTGGAACATATTTTCTTATGACTCTGTGTTGTGCCATTCCTTCATTATTTCTACTAGAAGTCATGAATGAATTGCCAGCAGTCTGCAGTAAGGGTACTTAGGGGAGGTAACCAGGGGGGGGGGGGGGTGTACCTCCACAGTCTGACTATAGCAGCACTGATTAAATAGAGTGAGTCTGTGCGGATACACCCCCCCCCCAACTGGTTACCTCCCCTCTGTACCCTTACTGCAGACTGCTAGCAATTCATTCATAACTTCTTGTAGAAATAATAAAGGAATCGCACAACATGGAGCCATAAGAATAGATGCTCCAGAACTGCTAAGACATGGGGAATGCATGAAGCTATTAAATCAGGCATGTCAGGAGTGGTGAAAGGTCCCCTTTAAACTCTTGGCATTGAGTAGGTGAAGTCATGCAAGAAAACAGGAAAAAGAAAACAAATAGGTAGCATTAAATCCTAACAGGCTCCCTTATTACAGAGAGCGGTTTTCTAGGTAGAAGCCTGTCAATAAAGCCAAGTGAGCAGGGAGAAGCCACAAAAGGGAGACGCTTATTTCCATGCGTGGCTAGTTTTTCCCCTTTCCCTTGTAGATTGTAAGCTCTTGCAGGCAGGGTCCTGTCCCCCTCTGTACCAGGCTGTTACTTAGTTCATGCTTAGTGGACTTGTGTTGCTTTATATTATGTATGTATAACTCTGTTTAAACGTACAGCTCCTTGGAACTTTAAGTTGATATACTGTCATTACATTCACTGGTATAATTCCATTAGGGCAGGGATGCCCAACCTGCGGCACTCCAGCTGTTGCAAAACTCCCAGCATGCCTGGAAAGCCTACAGCTATTAGGACATGCTGGGAGTTGTAGTTTTGCAACAGCTGGAGGCCCACAGATTGAGCATCCCTCCATTAGGGTACGGCCACACGTTCTGTATTTTTTATGTAGTTTCTGAAGCCAAAACCAGGAATGGATAAAAAAAATAATAAATAAAAAAATAGAATAAGTATTATCTGACCTCATTACTTTCTCTCTGTTTATGATCCACACCCAATCTTGGCTCAAAAACTGCATTATAAATCCTGAAGGTGTGGCCATGCCCCAAGAGTATCACACTAAAGTTCTAATTTAGAGGTCTGTTATAGTGACAGCCTCTCTGTTATCAAAAGATATAAGCAATAAACATACTTGCTTCTCAAGCAAATCACTGAGCTGCTCTTCTCTTCTGATTAACAACAATTCCCGTTTCAGCTGTTGCACTTTCTCCTGAAGTTGTGCCTTCTCATCATATACTAGCAACAGGCTGCGTTCTGCTTTTTCTTCCAGGCGTCTGATATTTTTCTGCATCTAAAACATAAATTAGCGCAAGACGTTATACCTTAGCTGCATAAACAGTAAAATAAAAAACACACTGATACAGCAATGGTCTTTTTTATAGTCAAGCTTTAGCTAACCTTTTGCATAAACCATATTACAACATGAAAATTAATATCATAAATGTCCAATGGCAAGTGACCAAATGTTGTCTCGGGCCCTAGCCTAAAATATATGCAGACAGCAGAGAACAGAAAACAAATAAAAACAGAAATAAGCCGAGATGGCTCACCTTCATAGTTAGATATGTAAATAACAAGGTCTGTAATTCATACATGTCTGTCATGTCCTCGGGTATGCTGGTAGTCTATTGTAGAGGGGGGAAAAAAGAAAAGAACATGAAACAAAAAATAAAAACATATAGTAGAAAACTGTACTTAAAACGGAATCCACTACAGAGCTATATCTATCACACAACCAACAGAAGCACTACAGACGCAAACAAAAAAGGTGGCCATAAACATCCCATAGAAGTTGGTTGATAGTTGAACAGCAATTGAAGAACAGTTTACATAGTGAAATATCATTTTACAGACCCGCTTTACACATCTTAGTTCATACTGGTTGTTACAGTTATTAAACTGGCCTTGTGTGTTCAATGAAACCGTGTGATGGGTGATAAATCTCTCTGAGAACATTAATTCAAAGAAAGTTCTTTCACCCACGATCTTTTTCTTTCACAATATTTTTATTAAGTATTTCAACAAAATAATACAGGCATTTAGTAATAGCAGCTTGATCAGACATACAATAATTGTGATATTACTGAAAATCTTGGTACCACATCCATTAATTGCCCGTATCAGGACAGGGGGGGGGATAAGGGAAGGGACATAGGGGAGAAACAAATATAGACAGATAACAACAACAACAACCTGTCCATGGTCCAAAATCATATCCACCACACCAATACACCTTATGTACGCATGATAGTCTTAATCAGTAAGCTCTCTAGTTAAACATAGGTCTCGTAGTGAGAAAGAACGCCGTATTCCGTTTGCACTAGCTAATTTGATACCCCCATATTGACATGTAAAGGACACCTACTCCCAAAGAAATCCCCTCAACTCTCACCTTTATCCGTTGACAAATTTTTCTTTCCAAACCCCCCAATTATTCAGGTAATGTTTAAACCTACCCTGACAAGATGCCAAGGTGCCTTCCATTTCACAGTGAAAGCTGACACAGTTGATTACCTCTGTGATGCAGGGAACTTTATCAGATTTCCAATATTTAGCTATGAGGATTTTAGCGGCCGTTAATACATGAAAGACAATCGTTCGGTATGCCTTCGGCACCAATTGCAACCGATTAAGTAATAAAACTAAATCTGGAGTAAAGGGGAGCGTTAAGTTAGGAAATACGGTAAGCATTTTAGCCACTTCCTTCCAAAAGGATTTCAGGTTTGCGCATTCCCAGAAAATGTGCATCATATCCCCCCCATACTTCCCACATCTCCAACACACGTTTAATACTTCAGGATATATCAAAGACAACCTTTCTGGAGTCATGTACCATCTGTAAATTAGTTTCCTAGTAGCCTCCAAATGATACAAACATTTAGAGTGTTTCTGGGCAAACGAGAATATATGTCCCCATGCAATTTGATCCACAGGCAGACCCAAATCTTTGGCCCATTTGTCTAACCCTGTCACAGCCTCTTTGTTATAAGCTTCCAAGAGTAGCCTATAAAACTTAGAGATACCCTTCTCCCTGTTGCTAGCACCAAAGAAAAATGATGCAAATAGTGAGTCAGGATCACCTACTTCCTCTGGTAAAGAGTTCAATAGGGATCTCAGCCTCAAATACTTATAAAACTCTCTGTTGGAGATCTCAAACTTAAATTGCATCATCCCTGAATCGATCCACACCTCTCTTACTGTCTTAATCCCATTCTGTATCCATGAGGTAAAGGATATATCTGGTATCATCTGCTCTATAGCTTCCAACGGAATATCTGACCTATTCATATGAATTAGCTTTTTGGAAAGAATTACATTCTTCCACAACGCTAACCCTGATTTAACCAGTGTTGACTGTGTTTCACTACCTGCTGGATCAATATATGGACATTGTAGAACTACCCTAATATTCTTTTCA